>NW_022991187.1:1613796-1801317 GCF_902827175.1 Gymnodraco acuticeps
AGACCGCTGCTAGCACGGCGGGACTTTGAGGTTGACATCGGCGGCCCCCTTACCAACCTCCCTGCCCCCTGGCCTGCTGAATAGGGAGTTAATGGGCTCATAATGGTCCTCTCCTGTTTCAGTGCCCCCACTCTGCACCTTGAATGAGGCCTTTCTGCAGTTGTGGCTAGAGAGATGATGAAGTTGGTGGAACACCACTTCCCACTGGTCCTGCTTTAAATAAATTAGGGGCCTTTTCATCAGCGGGTCCCCCGCTGAGGCCAGTTTTTCTCTGGAGAATAGCTGGGACGCTAACAAGTTCACATGACCTCCCGTAGAGAGTGGTGTTTACCCGGCCGACAGGAGCACATGACAGGAGCAGAGTTCACACATTGTTTTTGTTCATCCATATTTCTCATTTCCTCTATGTTTAGCAACGTGTGGAGGTGGTCGGTGATCCAAACGGCTCCCGGGTCATCTTCTCCGGGGATGATGGCGTTTCCTCAGGCCAGCAGATCCTGACTTCTCCAGTGATGACCCATGAGGTGGTGGTCATCTCCCCTGGGCTCCCCACGCCTCCTCTGAGCCCTTTCCGCTCTATGGGGTTGTCATCTGGGGAGTTTAAGGTATGCACACAAGTTTCCTGGAGGCTGTGTTTAGTAACAATGGTTAGAGGTTGGAATTCAGTAAACAAGTGCTCCTCCCTGTGGAGAACTGATGCATGACAGCCATGGATATGTTTGGAAACCATTATTAAATGTCTTTAATTCTGCTCATCTCAAGGTGTCAGAAGTGAATGGAAATGGACTAACAAATCTCAGCTTTGGATCTTATTATGGTCCAAACCAAGGGCAAGGTAAGGTACAGTTTTTATAATCTGTGAATAACAAAAGTTAATTAAAGCGCTAAGGAAATGCATTTTTATTTTACATTTTAAATGTGTTAAGACTTTAACTAGAATTTAATGATTTCTTCATGTAAACATGAGGCTGGAAACCTTAACTTTTGATACAATGTTTGAAGAAATTGTTATTCTAATAGCTCTTGAAAATGTAAGTGTGGAAAGAGCAAGACATTTCGATTTGAATGCATAATCTTAATGAAATGTATAGGTGTTGAAGAAGTGTCAAAGCAGGGAAATTAAATGATGTGAGGAGTAGAAGATTGTCGAGTAGAAGAACAGGGAAAGGAGTTTAATATTTAAGTGTCATTTGGTTTGTTGTCCTGAAATGGATTTAGGTAAAGTGTGGAAGAAACAGCTCATGTGTAAGCCCCAGAAGTAAATTGTGTATAAACTATGAAAGCTTAGCCAATTTTTTGTGGTGGTGACCTGAGGCCTGAATGGATTTGACGGTCAGTCACAGCGTATTCATTTAAAAGAGTAAAGGGGTTAAAAGGAAGAGGTGTATTTAAAAATATCAGTTTACAAGTAACCACTTAAGAAACTTGCAGAGTAAGAGATTAAAACTGTCAAAGAGTAAACAACATGCAGTTAAAGTTTCAAAGGAAGTGTAAGAGGTACGCAATAATGTGGACTGCTTTTGTGTGATGTGTAAGAGTTTGAAAGTAGACTCGTGGCTGCATAACACACCTACATTCATCTGAAATGTATAATAAAGGGAACAAATATACTTATCTAAATGTGGTTTTGCAATATGATTCAGATGGACTGTCCAATGGCGTCCAAGGCCACACCACTTTACCACGCAGCAGGACTCCCACCAGAGAGGAGAGGCTTATCAAGTTCTCAGGAATTGGTCCAGTAGATGAAACTGGGATGCCCATTGCCTCCAGATCAGTAAGAACAAAATACATAATGTACTGTTTGGTTATCAAATATGTGTTCTAATACTTTTATTATTTTTCTGCCTACATTCTCAACAAACTGCATCTAGAAAAACTGTACATTTATGTTGATTTGACAGGTTTATGTTCTTGCTTCATCCATTGTTGCTGTTTTTCTCTAGCTCTAATTCCCCAGATGTGTTTACCTTCTGCACTCTACCTTTTATTCTCAAACCAGAGTGTGAACAAGCCCAGAGACTGGTACAAGAGCATGTTCAGACAGATTCACAAGAAGCCAGAGGGTAAGGACGCTCCTCCTCCTCTCTACTCAAACACAACACCACAGTGAATTCCTCTCTGTCAGTGTCAGGTATTATGGAGGGGATCCAGCAGACAAGCAGATTATTGGAGAGGCAAAATAAGACATGATCAAAGAGCACAAAAGTCTTATGTCATCTCTGTGTTTTGGTTGTGATAATAATCCAGTCACTTATCTAAACCCCAGGCTGTTCATTTGTCTCTATAATGTGTTGCGTAATAGAGACACATTCCCTGCTATTTGTGTGGTTAATGGCACCACATAGCATGCAGCACTGAGGTGGTTTGAGCCACTCTGGATTAGTTTTGTTTCAGCAGAAAATGTTAAGCTCTTTGCAAGTGATTTCTGTTTTGGACACACTTTTGGATTCCAAATGAGGGCTACTGCATCTCACTGAGGTGCTACCTATGATGTCTGGTAGAGCAAAGACATTCATTTCACAGCTATTTTAGTTTTTTATGAAGGCCTACAACAAATATGATCAACTTTTAATCATGGGGGAATCAGACAGTAGATTCAAGATTAAAAAGCTGCTTAAACAATAATACACCAGTAAAATATCTAATCATGTAATATTGATATTATACAACACTTTGAAAGGCGTCATTATGCATAATCAGTAACCTACTTTAACTTTGTAACTAAGTACATTTTGCTTAAATTACTGTATTTGTATTCATAATACTTTCACTAACATCACAATATACCACTTTTCACAATATCTAATATACTACACAGTGGTTTAAAATGTAGGTCTTACTATAAGACAAATCAATTGGTATTGCATGTGAGTAATTGGAAAAGAATGACATGTATTGATGATTTTTCTTACAAAGTAGCCTACTTCAGTGTTTGAGTCTAAAAAAAGTCTCTCTGTTGTACTTTTAGAACCTGAGATGGAAGATTCAGACCGATGGTCATCTGAACGTAAGTGAATCAACCAAAGTCCACATTGTTATCCTGCAAAGTTACATAACCACTTGTTTCTTACTTAAGACTGATCTTCTCTGATCACATGATCTGCAGGAATCCAGTTATCTGCCAACACCACAGAAGAAAGTAATGAAGCAGACAAGAATCTCTTCAGGCTAACACCTTATGGAGCCCTACCAGACTGGTGAGTTTATACTGGTTTGATGTGACTGCTTCAGGGTCACAGGGGGGATATTGCAGGGGTTCTGAAACGTTTGAAGTCCACTTAAGATGGTTAAAACATTTAATCTAAATGATGTGTTATGCCACTGTCAGCTGCCGCTGAGGATAGCTAGTTTAGCATATCCCAGCATGCACTGGAGAGAAAACAGGCAAGCTGCCAGTGTGTGTTGTCATATGGCATATTTAAGACAAATTAACAACCTCTCACTTTAACACCTGTGGGCAATTTAATAACGTTTATTTAATTAAAGTAAACCTGAGATGCTTTCAAACAGAGAGATAGATGGATCAGAAGATTGATACCACTCTTTACTCCAGGGGTCTCAAACTCAAGGCCCGGGGGCCAAATCCGGCCCGCGACTTCATTTTATGTGGCCCCGCAAGAGCTTACAAAGAATATAATACATTCATTATATGGTTACATGCCACTTTACAGAAGCGGGTTGCCCATAAACTACATGTCCCACGATGCATCTCGTTTTGTGACATGTGCACTGAAGAGATTTGCAATTATTTGCCCTGGACTTCTGCTTTCAGATGTAGTTAATTACTAAGTTATTATCCTATCCGATAATAATCCAATTTAGAGGCAATAATGTAATATAATACATTATTTTCATATATATATTATATATTTATACAGTTACAACCGGCCCTTTGAGTGCAACCTTTATGCGAATGTGGCCCGCGATGAAATTTAGTTTGACACCCCTGCTTTACTCTTTCTAACTTTGTCTAAATACAGTTACTGCCAGCAGCTATATTAGCCTAGCTTAGCACAAAGACTGAAACCATGAAGGAACAGCTAGTCTACCTTTGTGCAGTTATTTCTTGGAGTATCCTCTGGGAGCCTTTCTGTGACGAAATAAATTAAACTAATTAGATATATAACATTTTGATTTGTGTGTATAAGGGTTTCTAGTTGGTGCTTGTTCAGACAGGCTAGCATAACTGTCTCTCTGCTAGTTTCATATTTACCAGGCTACACTAATGGAGTCTACACTTAGAGTGGTATCTATATTTTCATTTAACTCTCAAGAGTGACTAAGCATATTAACCAATATGTCAAAGTACTTCTTAAAGCTCTTACTGAAGGTTAGCAATGTACCTTTGTTCAGACCTCAGACTAATACAGCTTGGGTTGAAAAAAACAAACATATGCTATAGGGTTAAACCTAATTCTGGAGATAACACCAAAGTTATTTTGCACGCACGCTGTTATACAAGAATTTAGAAAATGTGCATATTTACCTACTGAAGTAGAGGATATTTAACAGTATGCTTTTTGTGTTGCTGTTTTTGAATTCTTTTCAAATATGCATTAGATTACACATCAAAATGAATGCATTCCTCACATCAGATAAAGTCTTATGAATACCAACCCAAACTCAGACCAATAGCAGTGGAGGGAAAACGTGTGGGACAGACATGTTGGGATTTGTTTTTACAGGCATTCACAATGAAGCCGGGATTTACTTGTGTGTGTGTGTGTGTGTGTGTGTGTGTGTGTGTGTGTGTGTGTGTGTGTGTGTGTGTGTGTGTGTGTGTGTGTGTGTGTGTGTGTGTGTGTGTTGGGGTATTATGTTTCAGGAGCGAGGATGTAGATAAACTGTCAGACCCGGGAAAGCAGCCCGCTAAACCGAGGAGCATATTTGACTTCGAGCCTGGAAAGAGCAGCAACTCGGAAAGCCAAAACCAGGTAACAACCTCACATGCTTTCGTTTAAAAATAGGCTCTGATATGAATCTAGCAGAAAACTCCATTACATAGATGGATGGATAAATGTATCTAGCATTGTTGTTGGCTCTAATGGTTTTGAATTATTTGTTTAGTCTTAGCTGATTTCCCAGTGGGGAGGATCAGGAACAGGTTTCAGGATGGGCACCTTTTCTTTAAGGATTAGTCCTCATATTTCATCTTCTCACGCGAGGGAACTTGTGAATGTGGTCATTTCACAGCGTTACTGCCCCTTTCAACCAGATGTTCTCACTTTCTTTGATTCTGAGGATTAAACATGTATTCATGTAGCTTTCCAGACAAGAAAAGCCATGATCTAAGTGTTTATGTCTGTGTTCCTATCAGGTATTGTGCTGAAAGTCAGTGATCTAAGAGCTGCTGAAGCTGACACTTTGACTGATATTTATTTACCCCTGGGGTTGTAATTTATTGTCTTGTGTATTCTCCAGTGTCCAAGAGCTTTTGTAATTGAGTGTGCAGCCGTTTCTATTTGTCACCGTGTTTAAAAACCCCTGGTGAGTTACAGAGCGGTGTCTCTATGGTAGTTTTTTTTTTAATGGCTCTTGCAACAATGTCCCAGATCTGGTGCATATTGTGCCCAGTGGCCGCGCTTGTAAAAGAAAAGGAATCTTTGTTTCCACTCCTCCATGGGAGCGGAGGTGTCTTGTGATCCGCATTATGGTGTTAACCTCTTGTGGTGTATAATGCCTCACAGCATGGAGACTTATTTCATTTCCTCTTTATGACAGCGGCCTATGTTCGATCCCCTGGACGGCGTTTAGCAAACCAGTGCTCAGACCATATCAGGTGTTGAGCTGCTTCACACTGACATTACAGTCTGTGCATGTAGTGAGGACGGCTCCCAGCTGAGGGGAAGGCCTTGGCATTCACATGGACACCTTCAGCCAAGGTTTTCACAAAAAAAGACCTGGAAATGGAGCAAGGGGTTCCTAGTTCTCTCCAACAGAGCCTTTTAAAGTAATGTTTGATAGAATCAGCTGTTCTCTTTGTAAAGACAGATTGAGAGCGGGATATTTGAGCATTTTACCTCTTATACGATATTCAAGAGTTTAATCCAGCTACTGCATTGTCCAGATTACAGTCTAGTTGTCTTGAATTCTTCCACTAAAAGAGATGTGCTGATTTTCTCTTTGGGCAAACTCTTTTATGGGAAAGACCGCTCAGTTCCAAATCCTTTCTTGAATCCAAAACACATTGTCAGAATAGTAGTGAAAGGGTTTTCACATGGCTGGATACAATTCATAGTGGGCTCCAGGACAAACATGTGTTGTGGCTCCCTATTGAGAGCCATCCTACTGTTCATTGCAGTTACATTGTTCCCAAATCAAACCAATACTCCTTTCTGGAATAATATAACCTGACTCCAGGTTTTCTATGTAAAGTACATAAAAGCAATTTGATGAAACGCAACATAATTCATGAACATGGACCCGCAGCAACGTCCTAAAGCTAGATTTTACCCACATTTTTTTGGATGAAAGAATAACTTCTGTTTAATGTCGCTTTCTGCTTTCGTTAGGTTCATACATCCCAGAAGAAACAACCGGAGACACCGAATCCCCCTTCAGTTGAGGTGAGCTTCTTTGACAACATTTTAATTCCTGCATTCACTTTCTATCTTTGTACCACCACAAAAAGGGACACCATTAGCTCCATGTTGTTTTAGTATTCTGTATTTTAATGTTGCCATTCCAACTCCGTGGCTGCGTGGCTCAGGCCAGCCTGGTCTCCGAGCTGAGCCGCTTTGAGGCTGAGCTGGACTCGGAGATCCAGGGCCTGGAGAGGAGACTTTCCCAGAAGAAGCAGCGTCGAGGCCGGGGTGAGGTACTGAGCCCCCCTCCTGACTCTCTCTGCAGAAGCATCCCTCCCTCCAAATCTAGCAGAATCCTCACCTACCCTCACCCCCCCCCCCCCCAATTAAGGCTGCGAGACTCAGCGTCCCTCCCTGCTTTCTAGCTTGCTAGCCCTGTGTGTTGTTCCTCCTCCTGGATGACCGCCCTGGAATCACCTGCCTGTCTTGCTGTTGGACTGATGTGCTGTGTTAATCACCTGCCTGCAAATTTGGCTGCCAAAAAAATGAAGACATTTTGCAATCAATTACCTTTACATTCTTCCCGCAATGCTTGTTTTAGAGAGTGATCTGGATGCAACCCTGTCAAGAATGTTTTTTGATTTTCAAGCTGTTCCTGATTCTTGTGTGATTACATTTGCTTTATAGGCTGCGATTTGATTGAAATCACTGGCAGCTCAGACAGATCATGAATGGTGATGTTTTTTAGGCTGTGGAGGATAGGACCCAGGGGATTTCTTGCTCCTTTGGGAGTGGTCAGCACCTCTACTTTGTCTGAGTTGTTGTGAGATTTCCTCTGAGCTGTGAGACACAGCGGGCTGCAAGGGAACAAAGTTAACTTAATGTTCACTCTGCTTTCAGGAGGCCAGAGGCAAAGAGCTGGTAACTGAACCAAAGACTGGGACTCCAAACTACAGGTCAGTGACAACATAACTTAAGAAAACAACATACATATGATTACTTAAAGAGACATTCAGAAAGGTAAAATCGCATGTAAACTGACATTTGTATCATTTAAAAGGGCATTTTCCACAAAAGGTTTCATTTCAAGACTAAATAAAGGAGTTTTTTAATGCACATTAGTATCATTTTTCACTAGTTATCAGTTGTCAGTTTCATTTCTATACACCAAAGTGTAGAGTTGTTCTTACACACACCATTATACTGTTCAAATTAGATTCAGGGCTTTCAGTGTTTGTTGGCATAGTTGTACCTTTACTTAGTTTTGTACAAAGCCATGGCATTCCTGTATTTTTCTGTTTCTGTTATGCAAATTCCTCACAAACAAGTGGATTTTAGACTTTTGTAATCTCACTTGATCGATTGCACACAGTTTTAGTGATAGCTAAATGTAAATAATGATGGTATAGTAGGTTTTAAAGTGATGTTGCATATCATAATAGACGCACATGCAAGACAGGTCAATGTTAAGGCCTTAGTCAATCACTGACCAACAGACCTCCTCTGAGCCCAACACCCTCTTAATGCACTTTGACATTGTTTCCCTGAGTGGGAGTAACTTCCCGTTGCTTCCTGCCGTTTTAAGAAACAAATACCTGCAGTTAGCACAACCATTTATTCTTTGTACCTGTCCAGTTAGTTGATCAGGTGAATCTCTGTCCTGGATTCTGTTAGGAAGCTGTTGAATGTTAACAAGTTCACGTACAGTATTTGTTACTTCAAACAGCAGGCTGCATTCCACATTTCTCTCCATGTGCGTAATGCTCTCCTGGAGGATTCTCGCTCTTGTTTGCTAAGTTGAGTTCATGGGTTCTGACCTTTCCTGGTTTGGTTGGATAAGGTTTTTTTTTGTCCAACACCCAGTTGCTAAGGACATGCTATGTAGCTCATGGTGCCCAGCTGCAAATACTGGAATACAAAACAGTACTGTCTAGAAATATGTAAATGCATTCAGAGGCAGACAGGCAGGAAGCTTTGGGTTATGGATTTAATTGTTAACCTAGAAACAAAAGACACATCATTCTGATCATGAATGCAGTTGTGGGGGCTGTAAATGTGATTTAAACCCCAAACTTAATCTTAAACAGATTGAGGCACATAGTGTCGTCTGCTTGGCCTTCTAGCTGTCTGATTATTTGTCTCATCTCTGTCCAGTGTATGAAATCTAGCAGCTGCAGCCAGATGTGTTGTACAGTAATTCTGACACACACACACACACACACACACACACACACACACACACACACACACACACACACACACACACACACACACACACACACACACACACACACACACACACACATTCTCCCTGTAAAATTAGGCTATTTCCATTTGAATGTACTTTGATGTTATTAGACAACCTCCCCCCTGATTGGGAGACACATTGGCAGTAAAACAAACATAAAGGTTATACTTTCTTCTTTTTTTCCAGCAATTCATCAGCAGCGAAGCAGCCTGTCCATCGCTCTGTTGGCTCATCATTGACCTCTTCCCCCACACATGGTAAACATGGATTCTCTTTTGGGCTCAACACACAAATGCACACTATGATTTTCCCACCAACTTTCTTTAAACTGTCCATAAGTTGATCATCTTCTGTTTTTCCTCTTCGTTGATCTCACTTGAACCCACCCGTGTGCAGGCTGCTTATTTAATCAGGCATACGTTTGATGTAGGGTTTTCGTAATCTAATATATTTTGTAGGTCCCATGATTCTCTTTAATTGCCACTGTTGTCTTCTGCTCTGGTGTTTGGCTTTTCAGATGAGGCTGATGTGTGCACAGAAAAGCTTTTGCAGTTTTTTCCTTTAGAAACCGAAGGTGTAGATGGGCGGGGAGGAAGCCCGCGAAAATAGGAAGTGGAACTCGGAAGACCTGATTTAAGATTAGCTTTAAACAATTGTTTTTTTCTGGAAATGAGTCCAGATGGGGCCAGCCTGAACAGTTTCCAGGATCCTTGTTTTAAACCTATGGAGCTATTAGGGCTTTTCATAGCAGCACATCCAAAAACAACATTTGCTGAACAAAAGAGTGCCATTTAAGACTCCGTAAACACCGCTGTGCCTTTTACTTTGCTCTACAGTAGATCGCCTTTCTCCTGCAAATGAAACCATGGAGCTCCCGGCTAAGAAAGAGGAGAAAAAGGTATGTTTCTATGACTTTCTTGATACTTAAAAAGAATAACCAAAGTTGTGGCATTATGTTGTCAATCCTAAATTGTTCACATAATCACTGCACCTACAAATCTTGAATCCTGAATGATTTGTTTGTTTCTCCAGATGAAAGCAGCACGAGCCAAGTTCAGTTTCCAAGCTCAGTCACCGAAGTGAGTTACAGTGTGAGCGGATATAATAGACATTTCCTTTCTTGTACATATTGCAACATATTGTTCTCAAGAAAACATTGTGTAAAAGGATCTCAGATTTTAAACTCAAATACAAATCTATAGTGTCTTCTGAATGCACATTTTAACTTTTAACTCTTTAATCTAATTTATTTTCCTTATGCGTGTCTCTTTATTCTTTTTCCTTTCATCAGAGAGCTCATGCTGCAGAAAGGCGACATTGTTTACATCCACCGGCAGGTAGATGCCAACTGGTTTGAAGGAGAACATCATGGACGAGCGGGCATATTCCCCACATCTTATGTGGAGGTACATTTCTCTATGGGTCTCATTTGAACTATCTGTACTGTTGCTTTGTGCTGGTTATCTCAAACCATGTGATACTTTCTCAAAACTGGTTCCCTTGTCCTCCATAGATTCTGGCTCCTACGGAGAAGCCAACACCGATAAGGTCTCCCACTCTGCAGGTGTTGGACTACGGGGAAGCTGTGGCTCTGTTTAACTTCAACGCTGATCTACCTGTTGAACTTTCTTTCCGGAAAGTGAGTATCAAGTGTTGCTGGAACAGAGAGGAAATGTTTCTGTTGAATTATGTATTGGAACAAAATAATCTGTAGCACTAGTCAGTTTGTTGCATGAAATGTTATGAGCAATCAAATGCATTCAAATTTGTATTCGAGTTAGATGAGAATATTGTTACCACTCCCAATGGCTGTATGCTTAATGGAAAAGCTACCAGCTGCTGGTTAGCTTATCTTAGCATCAAGTGTGGAAACAGGAGGAAACAGCTGGCCTGGCTCTCTTACAAAATCCTCCTCCCTGTACATGGAAATTCACGAATCAACAAGTAATATTTTGTTTTTTAACTAGAACAAAAACTGTGAAAAAGTGTAAAAATGACTTGGGTTTTGCAGTACCAAGGTTTGCGTGTTACTCCCAAACAAAAATGTAATGATTTCTATCAATAGGCAATATATTGATATTACATTTCTGTGGATATTATATTTGTCTCTGTGTTTCTTCCTTAGGGCGAGGTGATCAATGTAACCAGGCGCGTTGACGATAAGTGGTTAGAAGGGAGGATCTCAGGGACCAACCGGAGCGGCATCTTCCCGTCCAACTATGTCCAGGTCAACAAGATGCCCCGCACCAGATTGTCTTCTGAAGACTTCCCAGCGGGGGGCCCCATGTCTCCCGGACCCCAGAGTCCAGGCCGTCCGCTGCACTCCCCCTGCCCGCGGTCACCCTTATCCCCTTTCACCCCCTCGTCCCTCAGCCCTAAACCCGGGAACTCCCCTCTGAATCCGTCTTCACCTGTTCCTTACAGCAGCCCAGCTTCACAATCACGCTCCCCCACTCAGACACCCGTATCCAAAGAAACAGCCAATCGATGGCCCTCAAAAACGGCTTCACCCACCAACCTGAACAACAACCACTGGGCTGGGACACAATCTGCTGTTTCCCACAGAGTAGGAGTAACCACAGCCAACACTCCCAGACACACTGACCCCCCACAGGTCTGCTCCACTGCCCTGCCTGAGAATCTCACTGCATGTCCACACCACTGTTTGTGTTGAAAGGGGTGTTGTTAATCATTCCTTTATTTCATAATGCCTGACATGATGTTTCTATTTCTTGCAGGGTGCGATACCAAACCAGACGGCTCGGTCACACGTTAACTCCCTGCCACAAGTGCCAAACAACCCTGATTCCACAGCGGTGCCACGACACCCGTACGTCATCATATTTTATTCGTCTATACGGTTGCAAAAGTGTTGCAGCTTTGGTGAAATTGTGGCTCAAACTATTTGTTTGTCTTTTTTTTCAATGGTATCTATTGTAGACATAAAGCTGTTTACAACTACAAACCACAGAATTCAGATGAGCTGGAGCTCAGAGAAGGAGACGTGGTGCAAGTGATGGAGAAATGTGACGATGGCTGGTTTGTAGGTAAGGACAAAGGAGATTAATACAAATAAAATCACAACAATTTCACAGTTTTCTATTACCTCAATTTAGATGTATATGTTGAAGCTATATATATATATAGAGAGAGAGCCTTCAGTATAGTTTTAACACCTTTACCTGAAGGATGAAACATCATTCTTTTAAAATGTATTCCCTTGTTTAGTGTTTTATCAGTCTGATGAAGGGACTGGCTAACAAGAAGTCACTCTGATAGGTGTCGCCATTGTTGTTGCTTTTTGCTATTAGGTGACTTGAAGGCCATGATTCATATATGTTTCATACACAAATCCAATCATTCAGGGGGCCTTTTATATTTTTATGTTTCTTGCAAATGTATTTAGGCGTAATTGTTACCACCTTGTAGACTTTACATGATATGGCATCAGTTAAGGTCAGTAAAGTTGTTTGATAAAGAATAAAATAATAGGATGTTACAGTACATTTCAAGTCTAAAGCCATTCATAAAACAAGTCAAACATAATAAAATGTTGTTAAGATTGTTTTAATTTCATGAATTCTTAGTGTTTCTGTTCAATTAGGATATGAAAACATACAGCTGTGTTAGCTCTCCCTCTAGTGGACATAATGAACCATTGCAGATGATAACGCAACAATGAACTATGCATTGTGAATTGTTTTAGTATATGTGCTTACAGTTGTTTGTCACCGTTGTTTGACCACAGTGTGTGCTCTGCTCTCTGTAGGTACGTCAGAACGGACTCGTGCTTTTGGGACTTTTCCCGGGAATTACGTGGCACCTCTTTGACCTCTGCAATTCCTGCTTGCCCACATCCACCTGGACTCATACGAGCCCGAACAAACACTCGCTAAAGCTCAGATCCTTCTCTGACACCCCAGCCTTTCTTCATTCCATTACACCCACCACCCTGCTAATCCCAGTTAAGTCCGACCTGCATGTTCCCTCTGTTGCCCAGAACAGAGGTGAAGGCAGGGACAACGAGTGGTTTCTCACCTCACCTCCCTGCATGAGTGCATGTGTGTGTGTGTGTGTGTTGTACTGAGACGTTGGGAGTGTTTTCACACGCAATACTTGAGAGGAAAGAATGAATGCTGATGATACTGTTTCAGATGCAAAGAATGGACTTTTTTGTTCCGCAACTATTTGCAGCTGCAGGACATTTGCATTCCTTCTCAGTGAACAGCACTGTTCCTTTTGAGATCCTCATAGTTTCTGTCACCACAGTGCCATCACAAACCACTGCTGAGCATTTATGAATTAATAAGGCACATTTTTCAGGATTTTAAATGGATTAATGTTTAATTCAATTACTTCCTCAGATTGTTTTTCAGATCTTTGAAAATACCCTGGGCATGTTTGAGGAAACAACAAGAACATCTGTAGAAATCTGCGTAATGTAACGTAATGGCTCGGACATATCAAGAGACAGCCTAATACAAGGCTATGCAAGAGTGGTTATAATAAATGTGTGAATTGGTTTAATAAGCAAGTTAATAATGAGGGAAATGTGGCTCTTTTGGATGTCCCTCCCAAGCCATAGAGAGTGATGCCAAATGTGAAAGTTAAGAGAGGTCATGTTCTGTGCTGGAAAGGAAGTTTCTTTACGATGAAATGTAAAACTTCTATAAATTGTACAAGATCCGCCTTGTTGCATAACCTATAGCTAAGTCTGGATAATACTTCCATATTAATGGTAAATTATCTTTTAATGTACATGTATTTGAAGCAAAGCTCTGCCAAATGTAACATTTCATGGCAATTCTCTTTTTAAATCGCCATTTAAAAATTCCCTGCTCACCTTATTTCTGCTACTGCTGCTTTTATCATGTGTATCTGCTTTCAGGGTTAACATTCTCACAGTATTTCCAAAATCACACGTGTTTTTAACAGTGCAACTTTTTAAAAGTGTGACCTTGAAAGCTAATTAAAAATTCTTATTATGAGGTCATTTTTCTATGATATATACATGATTTCACTGTATAAATTGAATCATATTAAGTATAGACACAGGAGATGATTGTACAGACTGTAACCTTTTATCAAATTGAAAGTATAATATATATTTGCTTATAAAACAATGTATCTCATTTGTATGGTACGCAATTTTTTAAAAGCAATTAAACATTACAGAGTGATACTGAGAGACCTCGTTTTCATGTGTTGATTTTGGTAAAGTCTGTTCATAAATGTTGATTCAACAAACACTTGTGTATGGAGCATTATCATACAGGTATTTGTACTGAATTTTGCAAATGTTTACCGATCAAATAACATGGACATAAACACAATACAATGGTAATACATTCACACAAAATACAATACATAAAACATGTTCTGATTGTATTTTATTATGAACATATTCAGATTTTTACAGTATCAACATAATCATTAAAGGTAGGGTAGGTAATTTTGCAGAAACCAGCTTGCTAGAATTTGAAAATATGCAGCCGGAAAAAATCTGCCACTTCCTTACAGACTTCCTTACAGAGCCCCTCCTCCAACACCCACGAACGCGCACAAGTTTGTGCACAGATGGAAGGCTGACAGGCAGGTAGGCCGGCTCAGATGATCGGTCGTGCTTTTTACAGCGCCACGGCTTCCACAGATTAAAATATATATATATATGTTTTATATATTTATTGTCAAAGCATTTAATGTATTCATTGCTATCAGGATGTTAAGAGCATTCCATGGAATATAACAAAAAGTGTTTCTGAAGTGAATTACATACCCCACCTTTAAATTGATAAGTGACCCCCTTTAGGTACATCTTTGAAATCTTGTATAGTTACGACATTCCTGGTATAAGAATATAACCTCTATGTTTACGGAGCTTATAATATTCCGTTTTTGGTATATGCATTTTTGGTTTTTGGATGTTTGGAAATGTGTAAATATTAGTCTATGTTTATTATTGAGGTCATTAAAGGGGGTCTACTGGACTACAAGAAACGTTGTACCTCCCTATTTAGACAAGAAGGGGACATAATATAAGAATCAGCTCTAAATACAATGGAGTCCAGAAAATCACCATCAATAGCTATGACCTCAGTGCTAATGCCTTTACAACGCCCACCCTTCAAAATGTTAAGTCCCGCCGGAAGACCCACCTATTTTCCCTCGCTTTCGAGTCAGTTTGAGCTGTTTTATCGATTGTTATGCTTTTATTATCTGTCCAAAGCCTTTATGTGCCTTTTATCTATTTTTGTAATATTATATTTTATTATAATGTTATGTTTGCTGTGAAGCAGTTCGGTAAACCCTCTGTTTTTAATATGTGCTATAGAAATAGATTGGATTATAACAGAGTTAAATAATCATACAATTATACAGCAGCAGACTAAATTGGACAAGACAAGAAATATGAAGAAAGTCTGATTGAATTTGATAAATCTCATTGGTCTGACATTTATTTTATCGTCCAATTCTTATTTTGATTTTAAGTGACTCATATTTTATAATCTACTTGTTCTGTACATTTATAACACAGAACACCTTTATGAAATTTACAAATGAAATAATAAAAACCAGAAATACTGGAAATAAAGTTTTTATTTTAGCTGATTTATTAAATAATAATAATAATAATAATAATAATAATAACTCTATAAATAAAGATGCTACAAAATCAGATGCTGTTGGTACCTGTACATGTGGTTAAATATGTAAATTGTAATCCCTGTACATTTTGCTGTATGATGTCTGTAGGAGCCAATTAAATGTGGGTATAAAGGTAGGAACCTATGTGTGTTGGTGAGAGGTTCCGCCGGAAGGCCCATACAGTTTTTGACCACACACGGAGAGCACACACGGAGAACACACTCACAAGGAGCACACACACAAGGAGCACGCACACACGGAGAACACGCACACAAACACAGGATTAAAAACAAAGCACAAGGTATTGTGTAAACCATAAATATCGTGTGGTGAATGAAACAAAGAAACCAGTAAAAAAGGGAAATAAATGGACTATTTCGAACTGGAAACGTTGGTTCTGACTTGTATTCGGCAGCAAACAAGGTGTGCGTCAATTACACCCACCAAGCGGATCCTCAGAGGCTTAAAGCGTTGGCTTAGCCTCTACAATGTCCTTTTGTTGTTCTGTTGTTTATGTTGTTATGTCTTCTTGTGGAACCTACTGCTGCAGGTCTCCCTTGAAAAAGAGATCATTGATCTCAATGGGATTTTACCTGGATAAATAAAGGTTTTGAATTTAATTGAATAGATAGAAATGTCCAGATGCGATTGAAAAGTGAGATAGTTTATTCCAAAAAAGGCAAAAATAAATAAACAAATTTGTCATATAAACTGATACTTCAATATTAAAGGCACAATAAAGAACCAAGCTGTGTGACGCTCCCAACCAGCAAGGTCTAAAAACTGTTTGCTTCAGTCAGCCACACCAGTAGGCTGCAGCACCTCGACATGCAGGAGTAACGCACTCAAATTAAATAATACATAATACACACCACAGAATCTCAGGCTATGTACTCTAAAAAGATAAAATAATATAAACTAAGGAAATGGCTCTATAGCGCCTTTCATCAACCCAAGGTCGCTTAACAAATAAACATATAAGGACAAGACATAAAACAGGTGGCAGAAATGGAAGTGTTACATTGCAGGGGGGGGGGTTAATTAATACAAGCTAGTATCAGAATCAGAATCAGGTTTATTGCCGCTTGCAAGGAATTTGCTTTGTCATGGTTCATAAATAAACACAGTAAGAGGGATTCAGTTATACAGAAGAAGCAAATATAGAACTACAAGAACGTTTAAAAAAACTATTATACCATTTTTAAATTAAAAGGATAAATCTGATCAAATGTTTACAAAAAGTTACTCTGGAAATGTGCACTATTTACATAATTTAAAATGACAGCTGTGTGTGTAAGGTAGGAGCATTGTGCTTAAAAGTATAAAATATGCAGGGAATGTGCAGGGCATCAATTATAATGTTTAACCAGTGACGCCAGGTGAAAGAGATTACCTTTAATTAACACGCTGGTAGGACAGACAGGTGAACTACGTCATTAACTAATTGACCTGACGTCCGCTGTGAGCACGTGCTGCTCTGCTTCGCGCGGTCAGCAGATGGCGCGCACACACTAAACGCAGCCTCACTGTTTTCATGATAAATGGCTCAATTATCAGTGCTGCACCCTCCTCTCTTCTCTGTGGTGCGACCCGCCCAGTCCTGCTGCCTGTGTCAGACCTTTTATTTTGGTAACAGCACATGGCTCATCTCAGTGATAGCACTGCGCGCGCAGCTACAGGTAGTGTCCATGGGTGCCACAACCTTAACATCTGAAACAAAAGACACAAGGGACTACAGGCACCTCATCACTGCTCCAGAGCTCCTACAGTCACGGAGGAAATTTATAAAGCTGCTTTCTGCTTTTGTTTGGTCGCATTTTGGAAGCATTTTTCTAATCTGAGGTGAGCTACTCTCAGCTGGATCTGTGTTTACTGTTTTGACGAGGAGCGACGCGATTTAACAGGTGGAGAAGTCGCCTTAAATCACTCTTCTTACCTTGGTAAGTACTGTATTGTGAGTTAAACTGTCTAAAACTCCTTAAAAAGTCGTAGCTTACTTAAAAAACTGAATTGGATGTGCATTGCTCCTTTATTTAACAAAAACTTCAGTAGTTTTAAACACGTTTGTTTTTTACACTTTTTATGTCTAAAAGCATAATTTCACATCACATTTAACTTTGTACCGTATGTTCCCTTGCTGTTGTTTTTATAGTTCTCAGTATTGGGATTTGTTATACTTTGATTGTCCTCATTATTCCGTTCATAAAGTGTGGGAACCTCAGAATGCATTGAAGCTTCTAAATTATGATTGATGCCAAGTATGCGAAAATGTGAACTACCCACATATGAGCTGTTTTGCCTAAAGATGAGTGAAAAGTCATTATAACTGACTGAAAACACACAGAGGACTACTTTCCAGCACCTTCTGTAGACCTTCCACCCTGTCAATAAATCTGTATTCAGGAGAGCAGAAGGTTATTTCTCTGGCACATTAAGCAGTCAGTCAGGGTGATTAGTGGAAGGGCTGGACCAGGTGCAACCTCAGGAATCTTAAAGTCACATTAGTTCAGAACTGTAAGCTGTTATCTTCGCTCCCTCCTCTTAAAATGGCCTTTTGAGGGTTATTGTCACTGTAGTTCCAGTTCAGCACTGTAATTCCCTCACTCCCTTCACTTTAAAACAAATTCTAGACATGGCTGTTCCTACAGTTCACTTAATCAATGTTCAGAGATAAATAGACCTGGCCTGTGAGCTCAGCAGGTGGGACATTCATTTGTGGTGTTTCACAGAGTTCATGTATAGTCCAGAAACCTCATATTTCCAAAGTTTGTGAAGCTTCCCCACTGGTTTTTTGTGCCTCACTTTTACACACTCTCACTTTATAGTGTTTGTTCCCTAGTGGCTTCTCTTTGTCAGAGAGTGCTGTTACTCAGATAGGACAGGGCTGAAGCCAAAAACAGACCACTGTACTTTTGGAAAGAGCAACGCGGTGGCTTTTCAAGAAAACTCGTTACCTTCTACTGTAACTCAAGGAAAGAATATGTTTGTTTTACTATCTGGTTGAGGTTTTCTTTTTCTTAGTCTTCTTTTTTAGTTTTGATAATTACTACTGTGGTGTTGTGCTTTTCATTTAGGCCCCTAACAAACAGCTTTCCTCTGAGATACTTTTATGGTTATGCAGGAAGTCATTATGTGTCTAAGTGATGAAAGTAGGGTTTTTTTTTTACGCGTAGTTTTCAGTTTAAGCTGAGGCAGGTTTCTGACTGTGCAACTTTCATATTACATTAAATGTGAGGGGTAGGGGATGTTTCTCCGCAAGCATGAAACATGCCTCTGGATGCAGTAAGGTGCACAGTTGCAACAGTGTTTTTTGAGAGTGTGCATGTGAAGAACAAAGTGGTTGGTGTGTCTTTGTGAGGAGGGGCTAATGGTGCATGCAGAGGATGTGGTGAAACGGCCTGATTGCGGAGCAGGAGTGTGTGCAGCCTGTAACATGATCTCCAGATGATGATGATGCAGTGGCAGATAAGTGGAGACACTACCACAGTGTCCTTGTCCTGTTATCAAGCATACTTCACCGGGGACACAATTTAGTCCACTGTAGCAGTGCTGCAAAGTTTTAAAAGGACTGATGGGTAATCTTAGAATTTGCCTTTTTGACCTGAAGAAGATAAGCTTATGTCAGGAGGGTGCACCCTTAAAAGCTTTCTCACTGAAAAGGGAGTAGGCTATCCAACAGAAATGACAGGTGTGTAATTACTTTGATGACACATGTACTATTATCAATATACAGAAACTTAAACAACACCCTTTTTGACATCATTAAGTTGTTGTTTAATGTTTTCTCATCTCCCTAGTGACTGCTAAATCTGACCAAATGGGTGTGATTTGGAGAATGCCCAGAATGTTATTAAACTCTTTTCAGTCCAGGGAGAGGCTTGCTATTGCATTCCTTTCCTCTTAATTCAGAGGGTGTGTGTCCAGGTAGGTGCCTACTTGTGTGACACACAGGGTAGAATCAACATCAAACCGCATCACTGACGAAGGACTGTGGAAAGTTCAATCTGGTGTACGTCCACACGCGTGATTCATACGAGGAATATTCCCCCGCAGCCACAGAGGTTCATCTGAGTGAGTGTGCCGAATCAAAGCAGTACATCCAAATTATTCAGTGGGATGTACTGCATCTGCTATGTTCATTAGCCTGTCTTTTAGTATTCATGTAGCTTGAGCCAGTGCTTGTTCATTTCAGTTCTGTAATTTTCTGCCCAGAGTCCAAGAAGGGGAAGGAAAAACAGTCAAGTTCTGGTGATTCAGAAAGGAGGTGAGAGTTGATGTAGGCCAGGTTTGCCTGCCAGACCTTTTTTTTTTTTTCCATATTCAGAGGTTTAGTCAGTAATACAACGTTTATTTTATGCTGTTTAGTTTGAATGAATATTTGATTTCCACCGCAGAACATATGGTAGCTTTGTGTTTTTCCAAATGTTGAATTCCTTGGAATGAATGAGGTGTTAATTCTGAGGATTCACTTTGATAAACATAATGACTATAATGGTTTCTCTAATCAATTGTTTTCACTTTTTAATAATAACCGTCAACATGACCAATGGTTGCCATCACAGTTTTGGTGACATGCCGATTAAAGTGAATTACTCTCGTGTGTGAGTCATTATCATTGTTGCCATGCTCCAGTGAGACAGTTTCAGACTCGTGTTAGCAGGTTTCACTCATTCCGCTGTAACTACCCGTTAGCGCATGTTATGGGTTGTTAAGTCAAGTAAACATACTCAATTGAGGACTGCACATCAGTTAGGTGTTGTTGTGTGTCTGAGTCTCACCCTAAACGACACTCAGATTCACCGCCTCTGACCGTAATGGAGACACACCGAGGCTTATTTCTAGTCAAACACAAATTAAAATAGCTGCAATACTGCTGCAGTTAAACTCTTAATATATACAGCAAACACATAGCAACATGTATATTTATGTGACAGAAAGTTCTGCTACACGTATGTCAATGTATGCTTATTCGCAAACGGTTTTTCTTTCAATATGTCATCAAAAACATTCAATATCAATCATTCGTTTTTGTTTTAGCTTAAAATATTAATAACTTTATCTGATTTTGAGACAATGTTTTCCTTTCTGTCCTTTAGTTTTCTCCATGAGCACGTCATGTATTATTGAAAACAGTTTGACAAAGAAACCCTTTAGGCTCCCCTGCATGTTGAAACGATGAGCGTTGAATCCAACATTGGGAAAGGACTGTTTTTCCCTTTCATACCTCCACTATCTCCTTTGCCTGTAGGGACAGTCTCTCATACATGTAGATCTGCCAAAAGGCCTGTGATATATATATATACATGAATGACAGGCTTTGATTTTCCCAGACACTGAAAATGAAGTCAGTCTGACCTCATTAAGGTCTTGTTTACTCTTTGAACCTCTCATTGTTCTTGCCACACCAAAGTTGCTTCAAATACAGAGTGTAAACATCTTTGGGGCATTGTTCGACATCAATCCTGAACCTGCTAATAGTTCATATCTTGAGCCATTACATGACGTTCATACTTTAAGATCTTCCCTAAATAGTGTTTCTGAGTTCTTGGACATTCACTTTAGTTTCCCATTTGCTAGTAAAGCTCTCTATTAAAACATAGTGATCAAATATTTGTATGTGTTGATCCCAGGTAACCCTTCTCTTCTTGGGTTAGCAGTGGAGAAACACCTGAGGGTCTTTTTGAGCTGAAGTGTCCCTTTGTCACCTGGCATGAATGCTTTGTTAGATGCTGTAAGGGGATTGAAGGACCACATTTTAGGGCCTTAACTCGCACGGCAATTTCCTTAAACTTAAGTTGTTAATACTTATTTGTTTTGTCTGACCAACAATCCAAAACCTAATCATATTTGGTTTACTATCACATCTCGAGAGAAGAAGGTTTGAAAAGCAGTTCACCATTTAGTATCGGGTCAGAAAACGTTTTGGCCCTTTGGCTTGAAACTGTGCGTTGTTAGGTAATTTTTTGTGGCAAATGGTTATCAATTGAATTCACTAAATTGTCTCAGCATTACAAATCCGTAGAAGCACCTCTTGTGATACATCTCAACAGCAGAGCCTTTATAGCCTCCATACTGTAGGAAGATTTTTATCAACACCTTTTTCCCACACACACAAATGAATGTCAGATGTATCACGTCACTTTAAGATGGGCGTACCAATTGAACTAGTTTAATGAGCTAATGGTGAACCTGTTCGGGAAAGGTGCTTCTTTTAGTCCAACCTGACTCCTGTGTGTTGGTATGTAGGAATGCAGGCTAGTTGTGTTGGTCGGAAGTGAGAGTATTTCACTCCGCCTATAGGCCAGTTTCCATTTGCCTCACGCTGACCTCCTGCTGTGCGGCTGATGCTGAATCGAGCTATAGAAATAACTACATGACTAGAATTGTTCTCATTGTGTTGGCGGTGTTTTAATTGTGCTGCCAGTTTGGCGTGGCAGCGAGATGTCACCAGAACAGAATTAGCCTTGTTAATGGGTATTGGCAGCTGCTCAGGTGCATCTGTGCACTGGGGACCCTGCTCAGCGCTTTGTTTAAAGCCAGCAGCAGTGCAGTCTTAAAACCTCATCAATGGCCATTTTAAGCGCATTAGTGTGCCACTTATTCTTTACCACCATGTGCTTTTCTTCTCAGCTGTCTGCCGCATACTTTCCCCATCCTTTCACTTCGACATTATCCACCATTAGGACTTTTATGATGCGAACAGTACACGTTTACGCAGGGAATTAGCAGGGTGCTCGGTTCATAATGTCCGCTGCAGAAGCAAATGGAACTAATTGACACCACCAGAGGCTGGGAAACTTTGGGGCGGCTGCTCCCTGTCATTATCACAACTTCACTTAGTTCTGGAGGCCACAGCAATTAAGAGACCCTAATGATGGTGAGCCCACTAACCCGGCTAATCGGCTCGGACTGTTAATGACTAACCATTGCTACTCTACTGTCCCAAACACTCACTGGAATGTGCAGCTGATTAAATGGTCCAGTGTTCAGAGAGATTGGAGGAAATAGATATCCACTTTATTTGCAAGACTAAGATGTTCAGTACCTTTGCTCCTCGTATCTTTTAGAAGCTTTGATAACTCTATTATGCAATGTTTGTAATCATTGACAGACTTTATTTGTTGATTATGATTTACATTCCACTGTTGGCCACAATATGTATTTCTGTCAACACTTTCTGATAAGCAGAGTCGGCATGAACTTTCAAGTTAGATTTTATTGGGATTATCAGATCTTATCCACGATGAACTGATATAGTTAAGGTTAAATGGTGCACGATTCTCATCCTAATTTCTCAAAGTCTAAGGTGATATCTTGTTTTGTCTTTCCAAAACCAAAAGATGTTAAGTTTAATATGATGCGAAAAGCAGGACATCTCCATATTTGATGAAGTAAAAGAAAAGTACTGCTTTATAATTCTACATGACTTGACTTTTTATGAAGTGTGAATGGACATTTACAAAACAATAGCGATAGTGAACATGTATTTAATACCAAAAAGTTCAAATTAAATGCAGATTGTCTCTGTAGAAAGCAACTCTCAAATATTAGGTGTGAGTTCTGCATTTACTTTCAGACGATTAAGTAAGGCGCTTTGTTTCTGTTGCGGGTTAGGCAACGGATGATTTAACATTGTTTGGGCGCAGACTTTTTTTTTCCGAGGGGCAGGCTATACTTAAAAGAGCTTGTGTAATTGTCTACGTGTGCACCTATATATTACTTGTAACTCTAATGTCTTCATCTAAAATAAATGCATGTTTTGCCAGTGAGCCACAGACACGTGTGTGTGTTTGCGATGTGCAGGTGTTGATGTGTTTATGAACTGTAAATGCTCAGCCCATCATCACCCTACGCTCCACTGTCTCTGCATGCAATCCTGCAACAGACACGCTTCACCTGCAGCTGTGAACAAAGTCTGAGCAAACCAGCACTTAAAAGCACACGTTATCTTGAAGTTTAAAAACATCACTTTAATGCTTTAAAGCAGGGGTGTCAAACTCAAGGCCCGGGGGCCAAATCCGGCCCTTGACTTCATTTCATGTGGCCCCACAAGAGCTTGCAAAGCATATAATGTTTGTTATACGGTTACATGGCGATTTACATAAGCACTGCCCATAAACTACATTTCCCACAATGCATCTCAGATATGCCTTTTTTCTCAGAATTTGACTTTTTCTTCAAAATGTTACTTTTTTTTTTCAAAATGTCACTTTTTGGGGGGATTTTGACTTTTTTTCAGAATTTGGATTTTCTTTTTAAATCATTTTGTGACATTCTCACTGAAGAGACTTGCAATTATTTGCCCTAGACTTCTTCTTTCAGACGTAGTTAATTATGAAGTTATTACCCTATCGTATAATAATCAAATGCAGAGGCAATCATGTAATATAATACATTATTTATTTTATATATATTACATATTTATATATGTATATTTATAAAGTTTTAAAGTTACAACCAGCCCTTTGAGTGCAACCATAATGCTGATGTGGCCCTCGATGAAATTGAGTTTGACACCCCTGCTTTAAAGTGTGTTCTGCTCCAGTTTTCTCCCACTGATTTGATAGAATATATAAGAGGTTTTAATGTTTACAGTGAGTTTAGTTAATTATCTCCCAAAACAATTCAAGATTTATTGAGGATGTTTTATTGCCACCATCAGTGCCATGTTTTGTAACCCATCTTGCTGATAGGCACATTATGAACCTTGTCATGCAGTTCAGCCAACAGTGTTGACACCAAGGGGAATTTGACACTGAGTGATTTGTTTGTAGGAATGGTAAACACCCGCCAGGTGCTTGCCGTGTCAGTGAGCATCAAGCAACATGAAGCTGGATATTCAATATTTAAAGTATTTACTCATGTGGACCCTCATTTTTGGACCCCCACACAAATGAGCCATTGCAGAACGTTTTTACGAACAGCTGAAGAAAATCTATGCTGCAGACGGTAGCACACAACAAACTCCACACCAATTATGATTCTGCAATGTGTAATATCTTGGAAGCGCAATCATCACCGGTAATTAAAGATTACAAGAGAATGAAAGAACATCTGTTACTTGGCTATCTATTCATGTAGCTCATTTGTATGTAATTATTAAGTGTAACAGAATCTTGTTCCTTAACAGACGACATGATAGTCAGTGCTGTCAATCCCAATATATTGTCAAAATGAACTGATTTGTCCCGTATAGGAAAGCTTGATTTTCTTAATATTGCATTATGCCATTAAAAAATCTGTCTACAACAGAGAATAGAACAATGGAAACTCCTCACATGGTTTCACTAAACATGGCGCCTCCAGTGATTGACAACAGACTTTGTGAGAAGCAAAATCTTTAAATATTAATGCCAACCATTCATAAATATTGGAACTACTATAGAGGAACTAAATACATATTGACTTCTTACTGTATGTGCCCCCTTCTTATACAGAAGTTTCAAACTCAGCTACCTTTCAACGTAAATACTTTTAAGAGTAAGAATGTAGAAATAACTAAACGGTACAGTCAATAAGTATATAAACTATTAACAAGGGTATATAAATGCAGCTTCTTTGTTCTTCGTTTAGGGACATTAACAAACTAGGCTATTTTGTTCAATTTTAAAGCCTTGTATCGGGACAATTTAACATATTGGGACGTATAGGTGCTTAGCTTAGCATAAGCAATGCTAGCAGACTGTTTCACCCGTCCTGGCCATGATGGAAACACTCAGTGGTGCATATGTTTATGTCCCACATACTACTGTCATTCTCATGCTTTCTATGTCTCTTTTTTCTCTCCAGAGATTTGACGAGTGTGTGCCGACCTGATCACTAAATGGCGCTGACGGTGAACCTTATTGGTCCTTCGCCATGGGGCTTCAGAATATATGGAGGAAGGGACTTCAAGAAGGCCATTACTGTATCAAAGGTAATTCAACACGGCCGCCTTGTTGCTGAACCTCGTCACACCTTATCAAACCATATCCTCTTGTTTTTGCATAACATGCCATTACAGGCCGTGTTTCCACAAAGTCAACTTCCTCCACACTACGTCTCTTTTCTTGTCTTTGTTTTTGTCCGCGGGCTGCTTCGTACCTATTTCCTTGACTACTAAACCCGTTGGAAAAGGATGGAAGTAGATTACATTAGAAGGAAATGACTGATTACAGTTACAGTGGAAGCAGAGGTGGGAGGTGAGGGGGGGTCTGTGTGTCTTGAGTGCATTAACATCAGTACATTCCTAGTCACTGTTTAAAAAAAGAAAAGAAAGGAAGATGGAATAAAACAAGTGGAAATGTTACCACTATAAGCAGACGGCGCGCAGTAAACAACACCAGGAAACCTTCTGCATACCAGAGACTCCCAGTTCTACCGTCACCACCTCAGACTGAGAGACTTTCTCCTTAGACCATAAACGATGAATTATGGCCACACTATGGCATGGCACCAGTGCTTCACACAGACTCAGACTTCAAAAGCATGAATTGTTTACCCCCCTCTTTATGCCAGAAATACGAGCTGATTTTTCTTCTCTCACTGCTGACCAGTAAACAACACCAGCATGTTTGCTTGTCTCAAGTATCAAACTGGTCTCTGAAGTGACGGATTCCTGCTGAGAGAAACTTCCTCAATGAAATTGGTCTGCAAAGCCCAGTTTGTAAATGGCTTGTCTTACCAACAACATTCAATACCCCAACACACACACACACACACACACACACACACACACACACACACACACACACACACACACCCCCCTCGTGGTAAAGCAGCCACAGGATTGGACCATCTGAAGTGGTTTGCACTTGGCATAGAGACGACATAGATGCCCTCTTTTATTCGTTGGCCTGAAAGATAGCTTTTCAGTCGGGGAACAATCCTGGAAAAGAACCCCCAGCTGCTTTTAGTTTATGTGAAACCAGGCATGTCCTGATCAGAAAAGGCACGCAATACTGTAGGTCACCACAGCAACGCCTAATTGCCTCTGGAGTGGGCCCACAGACATGGCACCTCTGCTCTCTTATGTTGCTAAACTGACAAACAGCCCGTAGACTGGCACTCGCTTTGCATCAATTTGTCCCCTTTAGATGTAGGAAAGAGCCTTTCATCTTCTTTGATTGGCTCTTTATTTGTTTTGTTTAGCATTCTTTGTTTTATTGCCTCACTCTGTTTTTAACTGAGGCGAGCACTGTTTGTGGCAAATGTCATACTTCTCTCTAAATTCTAAGCAGCTGCAACCTCCTTATTTATTCGCCATTTTGTTTTAGTAAGCCTGTGTGTTTGGGAGCCCGGGACACGGGAACCAAGCTGAGAGCGGTGGCTTGGACATTATGTTTCGGCCCATTAGTGTGGAATTCCTTCTGATGTGGCGCTATAGCATTGGCTTTGACATGCGCTGAGGCCGGCTGCAAAGGTCAGGCCCAGTCAAACCATCAAGTAGTTTCACACTAATGGCTTCTCCCCGAGGGTGTCATGAATCTGTCCGCTGCTGACCGGCACTGCCTCGTTCCATGTGTGTGAAACAATGTGGCGTCTGTTGGTATTTATTCCGAGTATTATGTGTTACAGAGGGCGACGGTTCGATGAGTGTGGCAGAGGTGTGAAGCAACTCATCAACACCTATTCTCATTTACTCATTTGTTAATGCTGAGTGTCAGCCGCTGACAAATTGTCCACACAGCCAAAAGATACAGAGCTGTCTACGCTTGCCAGATGGATAGCATCCATAAAGTGGGATGTTGAGAGCAGGACCTGAGGCCAGTAGGTCCTAACATGATCTCATTCTTCCTTTTCAACAGGTCAACGGGGGGTAGCAAGGCAGAGAAGGCCGACATGCAACCTGGAGACATTATCTCTGAGATCAACGGGGAGAACACGGCGGACATGCTGAACGTGGAGGCCCAGAACAAGATCAAGAACTCAAAGACTCAGCTGCAGCTCGTGGTAGAGAGGTACGTGCAGATCTGCTATACAAACAAATGTTCCTGCTTCCATGACTTCATGTTATGCATTGGATTTATACGCCTAAAATACTTGCAATGCAGTGCCATGCAACCTTCTGCAGCATACTTTCCCATATGAAAAGCCCTCATTTTCTGCACTTGTGCCAAGACCACAGTTGCCCCAGATCCTCTTTTTTCTTAATGATGTTTTTAGCTTTATCATGCAGACGCTGTACAAACAAAAACAAGTGATTATAATCAGGGGAAATGCCAGCATGTATGAGAGCTGAGTTCTCAAAACAGTGTATTAAGAAGGACCAGGGAAGAGATTTGCCAAGACCTTGTTTGGATGAGTTTGAGTTGGCTTATACATGTTTTCATTTGAGCCAGGAATGTCATTGGACGGCATTTTGATTAAATGTCCTCCCTAAGTTCAGATTTCTTGTCACAATTGCCCTCGTCACTCTTTTTTTGTGTGTCCCAAACACACTCCCACGCACGTGTGCTTTCACATACTTCCTCCGTGGATGTTCCATGTCCATGTGAGTGAATTTTTTCCTGCTGACCTCATGTCTCCAACCAAGCCAGAAACAACACCATTTCTCTTTGCTTGCCCAGGATAATGCCACTGTGTAGTTCTCCCATGTCATTAATCCCACTCTGTGAACTGTCCAGCACCCAGACTCCTGTCTTAATAACCTCAAGACTACCAATTTGAATAGCTGTCAGACACACTGTCAGACACACTCTCAAGAGGTGGCACACATCTGTAATGTCTGATGTCTGATGTCTGTAATGTCTGATTTGTTCTTAGCTTAGCGAGAGTCCTGCCAGCTCAACATCTGTTCGGTAGTTAATTGTCATCAAACCAGCAGCGATGTGGGTACTGGCTGTCATAACACATATGGGGTTGCACAATGGAAGACGCTGTCATCTGCTCATCATCAAAATGTTTGAGGCGTGTCTGTACTGTATACAGAGGCAGTGGTTTTTTGTTGGTGCAGCCAACAACATTCTCATCCCAGACTTTGCTAACTGGGTATTTTTGCATCACAAAGCAATCACACCATCACTGTCTTGTCATCGACCCTTTGTTCGAAGCTACTTGTTTGGACTCCATTGTTCATTGATGCCTTGTGGATGATGTCACGTTGACCAATGTTGACCATTCGTGTCTCTGATCCAGTTGCTCTCTTGAATGTAGTTGTAAATACTCATGGGTATAGCCAGGGCCGCCCCTGGCCAACTTGAGGCCCCAAGCGAGATTGTGTGATGAGGCCCCCCCCAAGAAACACCAAGTAGTTTGGATTAAAACAATTGTTGGGAGACTAAGTAGTTTGCACATTTTTTGTATTATTAACAACACAGTAACATATTTATACAGTCAGGTCAATGTGCATGTATGTCTTTCAGTATGCGTTTACAAGTGAACACGTCTGCATTTCCTGGATACAAGGTCATCGTATGACAGCTGCTGTGCCAACTGTGCGTTGATGCTTATGATAGCCACGCCACCTAAGCGTTCTTGTGTCATTGATGACCGGAGGTATGTCTTCATAAGCTTGAGTTTTGAAAAGCTTCTCTCAGCAGACGCAACTGTAACAGGAAGAGTTACTGCAATGCGGAGGGCAATCCAAAGATTTGGGTACAGTTCCTGTAACTCTTTTTCATGGAGAAATGACAACATCTCCAGAGCAGTTTTTGGTAGTGGCAGCTTTGGGAGGTTGATGATCTCCTGCTGGGTCTGAGGTGATGGTGGGGTACTGGGTGCTTCTTCTGTGCCTCCCTTTTTCATAAATCTCAGCAATGGCCCTGGAAATGCAGACAATAAATCCATCATTCAAGCAGACTTAAGATATGTTTTGATCTTAATAGTGCACTACAGAATGAATATAGTGAAAATACTAGCTGGAGAACTGCGCACAGTAGCTGAGGCCCTCTGCGCTGGGCGGGGCCCCCTGCGCTGGGCGGGGCCCCATGCAGTCTGCGTGATTGGCCTGTAGGGAGGGGCGGCCCTGGGTATAGCTTTACCACACAGCTATGCTGGTGCAGTACTATAGTTTCATCTTTGATACTGAGATGCTGTCAAATGTTGGTAGTAATATATTAAAGGTGGGGTAGGTAAGTTTCAGAAACCGGCTCGAGATACACTTTTTGTTATATTCCATGGAATGCTCTTAACATCCCGATAGCAATGAATATCTTAAGTGCTTTGACAAAAATCCATAAAAAAATTTCATCTGTGGAAGCTGTAGTACTGTAAAAAGCACGACCAATCTGTTTAGCCGGCCCGGCTAAACGGATTGGATTGCCGCCCTGTCTGTCAGCCTTCCATCTCGTGCACGCACAAATGTATCTCGTGCCCTCATTGGGCGTGCCCTCATTCGGCGTGCATTGCAGCAGTACTTCAATGACTCGCCAGCAACAGTCGGCCACTTTCACCAGTCTTCTGACGTCATGTGCGCGTCCATGTGTGTTGGAGGAGGTGCTCTGTAAGGAAGTCTGAAGAAAGGGGCGGATTCTTTTCGGCTGTGTACTTTCAAATTTTAGTGCACTCGAGCCGGTTTCTGAAACTTACCTACCCCACCTTTAAAGCTCCATGTGCGTGTCTCCAGCTATTGAAATCTTGGCAGTGTGACTAACATCTAACTATGGGATAAACCAAAAATGATCCTGTTATTTTACAGGATGTAAATGTTTGGGCATTTTAACATTGGTCTCAATAGGGATTGACTAGATTTTTGAGCCAGTATGAGGTGACTATTTGAGGAACTGCAGTTGACACTTGCATGATAGCTTCATTTTTTAGTATCACAGGTTGCCACTTGGAAAAATGGAACTTTGGCTTATTCCATCGATCATTTTTTAAACGGAATCAAAGCCTCAAACAGTACAGTATATGTAACTTCTGCTTCTTTTGGATTTGAATCTTCTTTAGTAAATATTTCATTTTTTTATTTCCAGTTCTCAGAATAGTATTCTTGCAATGCTGGGCATGACATTGGAATAATCTGCCTCAGGCAGATTAACTCCAGGTTCCCTTGTTGACAGCTGTGCACAGCACATAACAGTAGAGGGCTTCACGTGCTAATTTACAGTATGTCAGTCTGGAATACAGTCACAGTCAGCAATTTCACCAGAAGCAAATGCTGACTCTGTCATGGAGATGTGTAACCAGAGGTCATCGGAAATAGAGTAGCTGTTATCTAATCATTGATCTTAAACATGTCTCATGTAGGTGATAAATGGAAGTCTAAGCAAAGGTGAGCATTTTGCAGCTGTGCAGATCATAATTCAAAGAAATGTGTTTTCAGCTAGCCACAAATATCTCTTACCCAGGGATAAAATGTCTCTGTATCAGTTCTTGTCATCTTGCCATCTCTCTTGTACTCAGAGGTGTGTTTCTGGGTGATTTACCACAGGCATCCAGGCCTTCCTGTGTGCCTCATTACCTCGGGCTCAACCAAAAGCCTGTCAGCCTCTGGCCCTGCAGCCGGGGGGGTACTGTGTGTTTGCATTGGCGCTTATACTGCCCATATTTTCCCCTGCAGAAGCAATTATGGAATGGCTTACAGTGTTTTCTATTTAAGAAAGTAAAACAAAAGTCACTTGATAGAAAGACGAGATCCATGAATATTTCCTAAAGGGGTCCAGGGTCTGCAGTGCTCTTCCTCTGCTGTACTCTGTAGGATTAATGGGAACATACTGATGGAGGCCTGACAGGACATTAGCAAAAGGGATGTCAAAAATTATGTTTTTGTTTGTATTTCAAATGAAGTTCCCTTAGACTTATGACCCTTTTAGAAAATTGATTATTTTTCTTGAAAGTTCTTAAACATGACGTACTTTGAAGTGCAGATGCTTGTCCAGAAAGTAATTTAAAAGTTTTGACTACCTTGCTTATTTATTTAATGTGTTTACTGCCTTAGTTGATTATTTTTTCAATTCAACAGCAATAAGATCAGCCTTTTAATCAAATGGGAAATCATTTTTCGGTATGCAGATATTATGAGTGTTGACAGACGGTTGATCTGTGGTTTTATTTCTTTCAAGACCTGACCCTCCCAGCTCTGGACAGACCAACGGCACCATCAGCCCCGAGCAGATCACCGGACGCTTCCAGGTCAGCACAGGAGCTTTAATCTGTCCACAGTTTGTCTTCACTAAATTGAAAATTCGTGTCCATAATAGTATTCTCCATATGTGCTTCATTTCTACTAATGCATGCATGGCACATCTGTTTATGACATATCTGCTTCTTTTGCTTCCTCAATATGGAAGCAATAAAATACTTTGTAGTGATTTAGTATGTGTTTCGGTGTATTATTGAGATCAACGTGAGTCCCAAATCACCACCTGCAATACATGTTGATACTAAGTACAACATCTCTGGATTTGTTTATAGATACAACATTTATTTATGCATTCATGTGTGAGAAGGTATTCTCAAAGGTGTCTGTTATGCTTCTCAGTTCTACTTGCAGTACAAATAATCAAGTTATATACATGGATGGTAATGTGATGACATTCCTGTGATGTGTTGTAGGAGGCCGTAATAGTGAGTAGAGATGAGAATCAGAACTACAAAGAGTACACCATCTCCAGCCCGGCGTCTCTGTCACCCGGACCTTACTCACCAGATCCCTTTGGCAGCTCTGACGGGAAGAGGCTGACACCCACCATCAACAAGAGGTAACTCAGTGACCACAGTGCAATGTTCAAGCATGCAGATCAAATGTGTGCTTTATTGCATATCTGAAAGAAGTCAGTCACACTATTTATCTGCGATGCTTATCTGATTAGGCTTTTTAAAGGTGGATGTAACCTCCTGTAATCAAGAATCCACTCTGGGCGTTACAGTTTGAAACTCATGCTTAGATGTTGCTTTAAAAACCCATTAGTGTTACTCAAATATAAGCACTGCTGTAGCATTTGCAGTTGTTGAACAGATACCGAACCCTCAACCTGCTTGTCTACTCCTACATTGTTATTGTGGCGGCTATTGCTGTAACAAAAGCAAAGGATTATACTGTCTGAATTTACAAACATGTGATCGGGTTACGTCTAAATTACAGTTTGGACAGAAAAGTTTAATTTAAAATGAAGTTATTTTAGCATGAACAGGGTCTAAGATAAAGTCTTTTGGGGTTTTCTTTTAGAAACGGGTCCATTCACTTCTTCAATAGGCTTATATCTGGACAAAAGGTCGCAACAAGTGTTCTCTTGACTCCACAGTAGGACCAGAGTCAATAGGTATGGGAATAACAGACAGAAAGTGGAGCCATGTGATTGTACTGTAGTAACAAAGGATATGCACAGGATATCACATTCCTCAGTTTGCATTCACCTTAACAAAAGGCCAAATGTGGAACATTCACCGCGCTGTTCTGTCGCTGCGTGTCCGTGTGTTGACTGTTAGTAGACAAGTGTTAGTAGATCATAGTCAAAACTCAAATTCCTTGCCTGGTCCAGACCGATGAAACTTCCTGCCCTGCTTGTAATTCAGTCTTGTAAAACAACTTGTTAGTAGTATAACGAGAATTACTTGCTACATTATATTATTTTTCCATCTTAATCAACACATTTAACACCATATAATAGTGAGGGGCAGTTAAATTGTGCATCATTGTTTGTCAAAATAAAAAAAGTTTACTGTTACTGGAATTTGTATATATCCTATCGGTGCAGTTCTATGATTATAATTCTATACATTATGGATTTGGCAATGTGGATCAAATCCTCCATCACAGCATATGTCATTTTATTATTTTTGTATAGAAACATTAAAGTACTTAATCACATTCATCATACAGTAGAAGTCATTTAAAAATCCAATAGTTCAATTAGTACTTTCTGCTTATTGATTCACACAAATTCCACAGTAGCATAATGCATCTGTTTTAAAGAAAGAATACTGTACCACATGAACGAAGTGGAGAAATCTTGGAGTATTGACATTATTCTCTCATACAGTAAACTGTATATTGGGATATTGCCTTCCCCCACATTTTTGGTTAACTGTGGTGTCTTTTTGTTACAGTGTCACGCTGCGCCCGTGGTCTCCAGATGAGAAGAGTCACAGGCTGTCCAGACCACTGTCCCAGGTTGGTTCCTACTGTTTATTTTTTAAAACCTTTATTTATTCCTGTGTATCTGCTGCCTTTTGCAAGTGTTCAGCTTTCCAGATTTGTTTGGTCAATAGCCGTCAGTCGAGATGATTTCCAATTCTAAAATGTCTTCAATTAGACGTGGTCTATTGGGTTTTAGTGACCGTGATATTTCAGACTTCTCCAACCAGAAACTAGAGTTAAAGACTTTGTTGTGTTTCTCTTTGTTTACTGCCACTGCTGTAAAGATGATTATTATCTGGGTTTAATGGCACTACAGGTTTACATCTAGGACAATTACCTTAAAGGTGGGGTATGTAATTTGAGAAACCAGCTCGAGTGCGGTAGAACATTTTATGGATTTTTTTTTGTCAAAGCACTTAAGATATTCATTGCTACGGGATGTTAAGAGCATTCCATGGAATATAACAAAAAGTGTATCTCGAGCCGGTTTCTCAAACTTACCGACCCCACCTTTAATATCTGACAAAAAAGCGCTATAATAATAAATATAAAATAAATATAAGGAATTATTAAATGCATGAAAATGTTTTTATAAATGGTACATTTCCTCCAATGCCAATCTGTCATTAATCTGTAGCTGCAGTTTTTAGGCTGCAGTTCATTTAGTCGTACAGCTGAAGGTCATTGTCCTCTTATCTCTAGATCTGTGTTCTGTACTGTCACAGTGTGCAGGAATAACATGTTTGAAAGTTGTGCCTTTCCTTTGAATTGTTACTCTCTGATGCCACAACAGATGCCCTACAGAGGGTTTGTTTGTGGACTCCCTGATACTACTCGTAGACTTCACAGTAAAGGCAGGAAGCAGGGAGGGACTGACATTTTTACAGCAGGGAGTGTATGAACTGCAAAGGTTATTCTTTAAAAATATCTGACATTAAGCTCAACAGTATGGAGCTGTTTTATTCAGAGCCGGCTCAAAGGAAATATGACTTTGTTCCAAAACAATGGTCTTTAACCTTTTAGTTGTCTGAATGGAGACTCATTCTACTCAGTGAACGGTAAAAAATGTGGAAGTGGTCAAATACTGACTCTGGGTTATCATCAGGCTGCAGCTAAACTATGCAGTGGTTTTTTTTTTTTACAATTGCAGCCAAGAAAGGCAACTGGAAAGACTTCAGTGAGTTAAGGAGAGGAAGATGTTGTGGGAAAGTTCATCATGAGCTATTTCAGCTATGCTTACATGCTTAGTCTCAAGCATGGATCCCACTGATGGAACATGTGAGATGACAGAGCAGGAAAAAGACATACATGACCTTTCACAATGACACAAGGAATTCCAGCCATTTTTGTAACACTGGACTTTGCATAGAGTTGGATAAATATGCAGAGGTTTGAACTTAAAAACATTTGAACGTTTCTTCTAGGAGGCCGCTAGCTGAGAAGGTCCATTTTAAGATTTCCCTGGAGTTCTTTGTGGTGTTTACATGGTAAATAGGATCAGATGCATGTGTCACTCACAGCGGCATCCATCCTTTCAGAGCGGAGTGCTTTAAATCTCCTTCACACTGGAAGAAAGATGAACCAGTCTAGCCGTGATGTAACTGGGGTCCAAGTGGTGCTTTGGAGGACGCCGCAATTACTTTGTCAAAACACTTTCAACCACCCTTTATCAAAATATAATGCTTCTGTCAGTCATGAACTCTGCTCCCAGAAAAATATAGTCTTTAGGAATGCAAGACGGTCTCTCCTAATAACTAATTTGATGTGACTGCAAAGCCACACGGCATGTTGTCTCCTTCGGAGTTGTTTCAGGGCAGAGAGGGGGTGCAGGATGTCTGTGTGTGCAGACATGAATCAGCTCTCTGACTGGCTCGCTGTTTGGGCACATTTGACTGACACAAGTATGATATGTGATGTTCATTTGGACGACTGAAGCCTCAGGCAGACAGTAGGCTGGACTGGAGATGATAAAGTTGTCTGGTGTCAAGTCCTAACACCTTTTCTGTTCCATGGATCCCTCCTGATTGAAAAGTAACTATTATAAATAAATCATTTCAAATCCAGATTATGAGGTCTGGTGTTTTTAAAGGAGAACTACAGCAGTATACTGCAGTACTACTCCGCCTGTGAAAACAGTGGTATATTATTTTCTGTGGATATTTTATAGAGCTTCTCAAAGTCTTATAATGATGTCATCAGGGTTATTTTGAATTGGGCTTAAGCCTTCAAATTTAACAGGAAGTTTATGTTATAAACTTGGGGATTTAGTGTAATGAACATGAGCGTTTACCATGCATAGGGTTTAACCAAAGAGCTGAGTTGCATTTACAGCTTAACCCATACCATGGGTCTACAATTCAGGACATCTTGGCCTCTGCAGCTTTAGTTTTGAAGTTTTAAGGAAATATATTTTCGTTTAAAAATGTCTCTTGTGAACCCAGCAATGCTTAGTTCCTAAAGCACTCAGTTATAAAGTATTTTAAAAGTCTTGGTTCAAGCTACAATAGCTCTTGTCACATCCTGTCCTTTTGGCTTTGTGGTCTTATGATCTGAATAGTCAAAGTACTAATACATGGACTGTACTTATATAACACTTTATCCAGTCTTTACGACCCCTCAAAGCGCTTTACATACTACATGTCATTCACCCATTCGCACCCATTCATACAGAGCAGTGTACCTTACTCTAGGACCTAACATGCACACACCGTTGGCCATGCCATCGGGAGCAACTCGGGGTTAAGTATCTTGCCCAAGGATACATCGACATGTTGACTGCATGGGCTGGGATCGACCCCACAACCTTCCGGTTGAAAGACGACCACACTCCCTCGCAGCTACAGTCACCCTAATACTCAATTAGGTTTACTTACTTAGTTTTATCATTGTATTATTGCTCACTGAAGGCATTTATAAGTCTTGGTTGAATATAGCTGCTGATGTTTTTCAGCATCAATCCCAAAACCACATTATAAAAGTTATTGTGGAGTCTTAGTGAGGCTGCGGCCAGCCAACCATGGTGGAGGAAACTCCGGTATAAAACGCATTAAGATCTGTGTTGTGGCTCAGGGCTTCTTCGGCGAGTCCGTAGGAATACAATTGTTCTATCCGGAAACACATTGCATGTTTGCGGTATACATGTAGTTGCCAGTTCTCCCAATATCTTCAACATTTTTAAATTCAGCTCTTTTTCCAAAGTTGGAATGCGTATCCTCTTGTTCCCTTTGGGAGACATCACATTCCTCCTATCTCCCTCTAATCCAATATCAACTTGACCTTTTTTTTTGCATTAATAACTTTATTTTTATTATGCTTAAAATAATACCAAGCTACGTGTTTTGGTAGTCTGCTATTTGAATTAATGTCAGGCTACATGTTTAAAGAAAACAGAATTTTGAAACGTTTAATCGCTGCTTTGGCTTATTTTTCTGCTCTTTAAGCTGATTTGAATTGCTTGCTTTGCCCTCTACGCCTGACAGCCTCAGTGTTTACCATCATCCAGCCCAGTGGATGAGAGTTTTGGGTTTTGGCTGACCCCTTCTTCCAAGGGATGTCTACCCTGGTTTTAAAGTGGTGACGAGCCTCCCTCCGCAGCGCTGTGATTAGTGAGTGGAGTTCTTTCAGAGCGCTCTGTGGGGAAATGGCTGGGAAGAGGCCTGCCACGGGCACACTGTGCATTATGCTGCTCCGCCTGGCAGGAACACAGCAGCCCAGTTAGCGCTAAGATGCGGAGCGTCCATAACAAGGCCCTCTGTCCGTCCTAAGAGGTGCAGAGTGCTGCTGTATCAGGTGATCAGCCTCCATGAAAAGCTCCTAAAAGGCTTTTCCACCCTTGTTTTGGCTCCCTGAGTGTGGAGAGTGGGATGCGCAATGGGATCCCCCATTTTCCAGGGTGTTGGATATCCTGAGAAAAAGCATGTATACAATAGTAGCTGTGATGGCAGAGGTTGTGGAAGGCTGGTGCTGCTTTTTCCCCCACGTCACAAGGCCTGTCGTTGTGTGATGGGTTGTAGAAGAGACATGCCTCAGGGTGGAGAGGACACAAGGGAGCCAGCTTACATTCCCAAACTGTACTTAAACCGTCATAACATGCTGCATCAGCCCATCATTTCTGTTGTGCCTCATCATGAAGTCCAAATTGCCTGAAGCACTATACAGAACACATGTCTGATAATATGCAAACATTATAATTGCATGTTTTTAAACTGGTCAACGCACTTTCAAATACAAAAGCACCTAACCTGATTTAACCTTTTCACACATTGTTTTATTATTTTTAGTGCTGTCAAAATTATCGCGTTAACGGCGGTAATTAATTTGTTGAATTAATTGCGTTAAAATATTTAACGCATTTAACGCATGTGCAGAATGGCCCGCCCCATACGTGCCACCAGTGGCAGCGCCAGGGTATGGCTGGGGTAGGCTACACCCATACCAAGAAATGGCTTAGCCCCACCATGAAAAATGATGTTAAAGTAAGCAAAATAAAGTCTGCCAACTCGCGCGGAGTAAATTGCACAGACAGCAGTTAGTAAGATTGATTTCAGTAGCCACGGTTTTGAAAACTTTTGTCACGTAGTGATCGTCTTCTCAATAGAACATCTTTGATAACGGCGTGGTGTTGTTGCAGGAAGTCCCGACGGAGAATACTTTTGCTGTAGTACAGGGGTACACATAACTGGTACGCAGGTTATGTGCGTAATCTGAAATGCGTACCGTCACTTGTGTCACAAAGCGCATTTGCGTACCGACGTACTTGTGAAGCTTTTCCAGAAGGCGGTTAGATCACCGGACGACAGAGTCGGTCTCCGTGTGCACAGACAGGGCTGCTGTTAACGTCGGTCTGTACAACGGAATTGTGCCAAAACTACGCTAACCGGCTGCGGAGGGAGACTCCCCCCCCCCCCCCCCCCCCCCCCCCCCCCCTTCACTGGAGAACTGCGCTAAAACAGCTGATCACAACGTTCACACTCTGTGGTCAAGAAGTACTCCACGAGCCGCCGCCGCCCCCCCCCCCCCCCCCCCCCTCTGTCGACTTTCCTGAAGTACTCCCCCGTTGATAGAAATCAACACGTAATGAATTAAGACCCCACGGTTTGATGATTGATAGGTGTGTGGGTTGTCTTTCATTTTGACACGCAGAAAATGTTATAATAAACATAGATACTGTATGTTAAATGGATATATCCGCCTTCTTTCCATTCCCACAACAATATACATAAATAAATGGCATATTTTGGAAAATAGTTCGAATGGTGATTAATCATGATTAATTAATTTTTAAGCTTTGATTAATCTGATTAAATATTTTAATCGTTTGACAGCCCTAATTATTTTACATGGAGCAGTAGTGTCTATTGGGTCCATTCATTGTTACTGTTAAACAATATCCCCTCTGAGAAGAAATACTTTATTGACCTTCAAATGTCCCATTACATAAACGTTTGGGCACATCAACGACTAACTTTAAGGAAATGTACAGTACATTTTGATCTAGAAAGCTTAGGGTAGTGCATTACATAAGGAGAGTAACCTTTGCTGTGGGTTCAAGTCTTGGTTGCAGGAAGCATTCATCCAGCTAAAGTGAAGCAGCAGGCCCAACCTACCAGTCTACCATGACCTTTGTCCCCAAACTTACCAGCTTAATGGGACCACTGACCCCCAGAAGAAGAAAGACGAATCCAAAGGAAACTGTTTATTTTAAATATATTGCTGTGTGTGTTGGAAATCGCTGCAGGAATATGAGAGTAAAGCCATTTCCCTTTATGGTCCCAAAGGGTCACTGATGCACGTTATTAGCCGTAGCTTTGTATCATGTCGTTTTCTTTAGTCATGCCATGATGTAACTGACTTTGTTCAGAGACTTGTATATCAACCCGATCAACACCATGACTAAAGGGGCAAAGGCATCCTAGATTCCTGAGCGCCAGCATGAGATTGTATCTTAAATGGCCGGCACCCGTCATGATTCAGAGCATCTGTTTATATCATCAAGAAATTACCACAACGGGATCTCTGTTACGGTGAATCGGGCCAAAACAAACTGCTTTTCATGAGACACGACCCGTCACTGGGCCATTAGGACCGGGCTCCATGTCTGGGTTTTCAGTTGCTGCACTTTGAGGTTCCTGAGGGCTGCCTTAGTGGGCTTCCTGATCCTGAGCTGGGAAGCCCACTGGTTGCTTTATATTTATATTTATATTTATATATATATATATTTATATAGAGCCAGCAGGATGTGGCCATCCTCTCTCTATATATATCCTACACTGGCCGTCCTAGTGTAGGATATTCAGATCCTGCTGGGTGACACCCGTGCAGACCAATCTTTTCCTCTTTATGCTAAATTGGATGCCTTGGCAGTGTTACATGTGTCACTGAGCCTTTTATCCAGAGAGGGCATCCATCCATCCATACATCCTCCATGCGATGTCCACTATTCTGCTGCAAGCCAGCGGCCGGGATGGCTCTATTCTGGAGGTTGTGGTGGACTGGAGTGCAAAGCTGTGGTCATCGCTTTGGTGCAGAAATTGCGCCTTGGCATGCAGGAATAGAACTAAGTTTATGTTTTTTTTAAATTGAGTCAAATGTCAGATTTTATATTGCACGCACTGTTGGTTGGAGATTGTTGTTATTAAAATCCTTAATCTTCAAGGCTGGAGACTTGTAGATGTCAAAGCACCTAACTTGTGAGTGCTTCTCCTAAAGCACTAAACAAACATGCATACCTCTTCCTTGACGTTGATGGCTTGGAATGATGTACTATTTCAGGTCTGACATGATCGGGACTGTTTGGTTTGGCAGGCCGGTCGGTCCTAAGCCAAGCCCGTGTCGGAGCCACGCTGTAGGGATGTTTTCTTCTTCCTCCCTGCACAGTGAGCTCTGTAACTGGACAGTGCGAGGCCTTTTCACGTGGACTGGTAGCCGTTAAGCCGGGGGTCCATTGTGGCCGGCAGCATGCCTCTCCTCATCCCCACTGATTGATCAGCACGCCTGTTTTTCTTTCCCTCAGAGTGGAAAAGCTAACTGGGGCACTTTTGATTCCTGGTGCTTTCCAGGCCCCCTGGCTCACTTCATGGGGACACTTGGCTCTATGGGTTTTATGGGGAAACGTTGGCGGGGAGAGATGGGTCTTTTCACTCGTCTGAGCTGTTTACGAAGGTGGTTGAGCGGTATGTCAACATTCCAAAAGTTGTTGTCAAGGGAACGACGTGTATAACTGCCCCACAGTGTGTTCATGCCAGCAAAAACAGACATGTCAGCATATATTCCCAGAGTTTGAAACAGGACAACACCTACATTTTAGGGTAACGGTTACTAAGGCATTTGCTGGTCATAAATCATAATTGTTTAGCTGCTAAAATGGAACTGAAAATGTAAATGCATGTCTTGCTGTCATTTTAGATTTGCATGCATGGAAATTCCTAAAGAAACACATGTATTAGCCTGCACTCCGTCATACTGTATTGCAATAGTAGTATGTTATACAGAAGAGTTACTGTACCTCTAGAACCACAGTGGGAAATGCCAAATGTTTACTATGTTATTACTGCAGTCGTGATGCTGTCAGGCTCATTAGAGCTTTATCGTTATGGAGGGATGAGCTCTTAAAGTGGCTTCATCTCTCGACCTCCCAGCTCATTTTGACATTTTTGATCAACACGCTTGGTTTCAGCTTCTAATGTTACTGGTGCGTTTTAGGAAACATATAAAAAGAGGCATCTTGGCGACCATAAATTAAAAGTTTCACAAAGTCCAGCGATTAAAGTCCAACCATAATAAACTCCAGATGTCTAATGAGCTTGAGACGCTGCCTCAGTCTGAGCCTTGCGGGGAATTTAATCGAGATGAAAAATGTGTTGCTTGTAGCACCCTTCGTGGATAAATAAACGCTCGCTCATATTCATTCCTCATTGTGTCTTTGACTTTTGGTGGCAGTGTGGGTAATGCACCCCCCCCCTCTCCGGACCACCTACACTCTGATCACATGAGACGGCTTTGGCTTCTCATAGTATTCACTGCCATTACAATCCCCACAAGATCAAGTTCATCCTCGTTTATCATGCGCTGAGCTTCAGTCCAACAATACTTTGACCTGACGTCTAATTTGCTCATTATCTCCTGACCTTGTCTATCCACTTGTAAACTTGTCTATCTGTAATTCTTCACAAAACTGATTTGAAAATTGGTCACACTTTCAGAAAGTTGAATGCAGCTCTGTTTTAGCTGACAGTTGCTCAGTCCTCAGAGACTTACTGTAAACTCACAATCATCCCGTTGTCTTCTTCTCTCCGCTGCTCATTTGGGCCTCTAATCTTGTACATATGGTTTATATCTGGAGCAGTAAGATGGTGTGTGGCCATGGTTGACGAATAGAGAGAAGGGGAGGTATCGCATGGATCTGTCATTTCTTTTTCTCATGTTATTGAATGCTGCCGAGTGTAAGCCGGGACCCAGAGTTTATATGTAGAGCATTATAGAGGATTGAGCTTCACTTTTAAAGCTTACTTCATATACTGCAGTATTGACTGGGTACTGTATAGTATATTACATCCCCTTCCAAACTGCCCTTAGGTTAGAAAATGAGATCATCTATATGGCTTATTTATATTAAAGTGGCAACAGACTACTTCTCAAATGTTGCAGCTGTTGTTGCAAATAGAACCAGATCACTTTCTGTTCTAATCAGTGCCTAATACCAGCAACAAATTAAGAGATTCATCCAGACCATCATGGAAAAAGCGAGACGTGTATTCTAATAAGTCCCAATAGAGTGGTGCGGCAATGAGTTCTAAAACCCGGAGATTACTTGGCATTCAACCACTTCCTGTTCCCTCATCTCAGTCAACGTCTTGACATTTTGTACTACGACATAAGATACGCATGTAAATACCCCACTCGTGAATGTGTCTAAAGCGGCAGATGCTAACTAGTAACTAACAAAACGACCAAACATCACCACGGCGACACGAGTCCGCCTTTAGCTTAACGTTAATGATGTGCAACCAAGGGAACGTGATGTAGTTCATTTCTAGCATTACATTAGCTCTTTATTTCTGTCGATTGCCTTTACCCTACAAACATCCCCAAGTGGTGTTAATATGTGGAGACTATCCTGCTGAACAAAACGTGTAAATTATCATGTGTTTTAGCCACAAAGCTTTTTAACTGCAATATACGGTAATGCAATTAATTAATACGTTTTCTTAGGTACTCCTTGCGATGCTAACTTCTGTGTCAGCGTACACAAATAATCATCACTGCACCATTCTGTGCTGCCGAGTGATCACAGTCCTCGTTCTTCCAACAGCACAGGATCTATTCCTTTCCTTTTCATCTATGTTCAGGCTCGCTCTCCCTCGTTGCAACCAACATAGCCACCGTTGCAAACAAATGCGTGAAGAGGTTGCCAATATGCAATGAATGTATGACATCATCTGGCAACTTTTACTGAGCGAATGCTAGCTTCTTTAATTGGAGAATAGTTGGCAACACCACACGGTACACAATGCATTTTGTTTCCCTGGCTTTGTGCTTTAACTGAGCCTAAATCTTCTCAGGAGATCACACCCGCTGGCAAACAGAATTGCATGTTGAAAGCTAGGCTTATGGGAAAACTATATAAACACTAATGGCGTCCTTATTCTAAAGCATTACATTGTGCAATAAACGTTTACTTCATAATCATAGGTTGAGGCAAAACACTTGTCTATTGCCATAGAAATTTGGGATTGAAATTGCATAGAACCTCTATAGGAGCGGGAGTGGATCCGCACCCATCAGCCCTTTGGCGTGTCGTACCGTTATTTAGTCTGAGAACGTCCATAAAGCAACTGCAGCCAAAGAATGTTAATGACATGATTTTTTTCCATATAAACAATCATGTTTTATTCGTTACAGAATGTGGATACTGTGATGCACCATGGCTCAGACATAATTACAAGGCAGGGTCCATCAGTGACAGTGGGTAACGAGTAGGTTACTGTGAGCCTCGGGTCTTTGCGCAGGACCTCCACCAAAGCTCGCTGCTGGATAGGAAACGCTGTACACAGCTCTGACTATTCCTCAGGATGTCTGGTGTCCCCTGCCTCATTGTAGTACAGCAGCCATTTGGTGGAGACAGTGAATGAGCAGTTAGAGCACTTTCTTACGGCGGCATTGAGCGTCCCAAAATAAAAGCTCCCCTAGGCATCGGGCTTGTGCTCTGCTGGCCCATGCCCTGTAATTGAAGCTGCAGGGTGGTAATGATGATGATGCAGAGTGGCTTGTTTGGAGCCAGCCCGAAGGCTCCTCTGCTGGAACTGTCCCCAACGTCTCCCATGGGCCTTGATCTGAAACAGCCACCACTTCAGTTCACCATTTCCTGTTTGTTTGTGTCTCGAAGTGGCCAATCACAGAGGCTTGTTCTTGTTTTAGAGGTTATCCTGACAGTTAAGCCGACATTTTCCCCTCCCATATACCAAAGGCTTTTCCAGACCATAAGCCAGTCACACTCTGTCATTCATTCACTTAAATAAGATCATGACATTTGGGCTCAGTCACCCAAAAATGCTTTTCTGAGCAGCAGATGACATTTGAAAACAGATCATGAAAACTGATTTTTAAACCTGGTTTCTCTGATTAGCTATAAATAAATCACTTTTTTGTAGAGCTATGTAAAACCAAAATTCTGAGAATGCCATTCTTTTCTGGCTTGAGAAATGCAGCCTGCTATGCACCTGTCTAGGTTAAAAATACACAAAGTTTGAACAGGGAAGGCACACGGTTAAATTCCTCAGTGTCGAATTGAGCAATATTTGGTTTATGCCACATGTTGCTGACACACAAATGTTCCTTGTTTCCCTAAATGCTTGCTGGGGTATGCCTCAGCCCCCTCAGCCCTGTTAGGGATGAAGCGTTCATAGAAATGAATGGATGAATGATAGAACTAGACTGCATGCTTCAGCACAAACCTCCAGCCAGTCTGCCATCTTTGCTGCAGATGTCTTGCTGCTGCAGAGGGTCATATCATGCAGAAAGATTTCAACATTACAGTTTTTCATAGTTGTTAACACAGAAAACAACAAATACAAATCATATTTCTACCAAGCAACAACAAACTGATATGCTCAACAAAAACACAGCTATACTAGAGATATCCTTATGTATGTTTAAAAGTAATTAAAAGGTGATAAGATACATGTATATCTACTCTTGTGTATACATAGACACAAATGGATAACGATATCAAAAACATGTATTTTCTATTAAAACGCTGTATTTCTTAACTCATTGAACCACATGTAGGCAATAGGAGAAAACAAGAGAACCTTTCAGTAAGGGTTTTCTGTAAAGGAAAACAAAACAACAACTCTTGATACAAGAAGACAAATGCACGATCTAATAAAGAAATTAGGCTGCATCTTGCCATCTATTTTGGTCCAGCCACAGCAGCTCATCTGTCCAGTCCCCACATCAACATGCATCCACCCTGCCCTGGAGAGGATGCATGCATGCATGTGAGCGGGTGTTGGTCACACACCTTTAATCGCCCTGCAGGAAAACAACCCTTTGATTGGGTTTAGGAATGGGGAATATAGTGGGGGATGTAGAACAATAAATGTATAAACTAATTGCCAGATTAACCACTCTCTGTGGCCTTTTCATTGTAACAACAACTTGTGTTTACAGCTTTCAGGATTGTGTGTGTGTGTTTTTTGAAAGTTGGTAAATCAAGCTTGGCATTGTGATTGGAGTTTCCAATGTTACACAAGAATTAAATTGTTAATGAGGTGTCTAATAAAGAGGCGGGTGGGTTTAGCAAAAGGTTTTATGTAGAATTTAACTTTGTGTAAAGGAAAAACTGGTCTTGCAATCTTCAGACTGGGTTTAGGGATTTCGAAATGAACCCCATCATAGTGATTAGAGCACAGACAAAACAAATATAGGAGTCTCTTGTGAAATATTCAAAACTTTGGCAGATCATAATGTGTGTGTGCAAAGGACACTCATAAGAAGCCGATTGACATTTCGGACCCAAAAACTGAGTGTTTGAATGATCTCATTCATCAACTCAGACAAGTAGAAACTTAAAGTGGCAGACATTTAGTTTGGAAATGTTATTGTATATGCAGCTCAAAACCAGCACAGCATACCAGTGACTTGCCCTAATGATCCCGGGTATGTTGACTGTGAGCTCCTGATTACAGTTCACTGCAGCTTTAATCAGAGCTTCCTCTTCTCGCCAGCCACAAGAAGAATTGGCTGAGGATTTTCTCCAGTGGTCTCTCCCATCTAGAGAAACATCCAAGACAAAATAAAAGGCTTTGCTCAACGTGCTTGTTTGCCCCTCCCTAAGTTTGTAGAGGCACTGTTGGCACTGCCATGGTGCAGTTGACCAAAAGCTCTGAGATCAGCCATGGGTAATGGTGGGATGGCTCACAGGGATGCTTTGAGAACAAAAAAGACGTTTGGGCAGCCCAGTTTAAGGCCAGTGCCAGACGTGCCATGGTTACTGCTATAAAAGGCTGGCATCAGACTGCAGAGTTGATGATGGTAACTGCTCTTGTGGTGCAGACGTTTTTTTGTGTTACTTTCTAAGGTCAAACTCAATCACAGCTGCATACTCAGTGTCACGGTGGAGCGCTTGTTTTTCTCCCCCCTCTTGCCTTTGTTTTTCTTTACTTCATTGCATTCCTCTTGAGTCCCATAGATTAGAGTTGTGATACTATCTGTAAATCTTCTGCAGAGAGCATGAAGATCTACATTCTGTGGCCAGACGCTTATGTAACAAAAGCCTTGGTTTGCATTAGTGTGGATTCATGTGCCCATACTGTGTGGCTTCACTGGGTCTTCCTGAAAGAATCCCCAAAGCATGCATGTCTTTCAGGTATATGCACTTTAGATTGGTTCACAGCAGGAGAGGACATGGATGTCTTTATTCTTGTCTTCTGATCATATGGAAGATGTGATCTTATGAGCCTGCAGTTATTTTTTCTGGGGTTGTATCCTTGGAGGAATCACAGAAAGACATCCCAATGATCATTTCTGGTAAAGGCTTCCTGGCACGCACCACTAATCTACCCACTCACTAAGGAAAAAGAAGAGGAAAATTGGACTCAATTGAGAACAGAGACATTGTTCAAAGAGTTGCTGAATTGGAAGCGGGTGCTGGCATTGGTCACACACATCTTTGACTCCATCGGTGCCACTGTGTCAGCATGGAGCTCCAGCATCAGCTCCAACTTGACTCTCAGACGTGCACCGGTTCAAAGACCCGGGTGGGGACCTTATTTCCCTCTTGGATGGAGCCTGTGCAACACTGATGCCAGCTGGTCATGGTGGAGGGAGAATAACTCAGTGAGCTTTATTGTAAAGGCTCTGGAGTTGTCTGTGGGCTTTTTGATTCACAGTCAAACATTTTCCTGGACTGTGCACACACATAAAATAAAGTAATAGCTTTGTTTCCCAGCAAATTGGGAGTTGTGAAAGTGTTCTGGGACTTCCCTTTTCTTGAAACCTAGACATGTTTGTTAGGCTAAATATTGCAGCATTGCATGCATTTCGTGACCAGTAAGCGGTAAGCATTGCAGGTGGACATGGTTAGATGCCAGACAGTGTTGTGGTTGAAAACAATTAGTTTGTTGGAATTCCTGACAGTAAAAGTGTCTGGGTTGAGTTATGTGCTGTGCAGACTAAGTCCAGGTGTGCTCAGTGTTTAGTGTGAGCATGTGCCTGAGGTCACTTCACTGGTGGTTCACCCCTAACATAAGTAAACTTGGATAAATCAACCTTTGCCTGCAATGGTGTAACTCTGTATCGTGCCTTTGGTTTCTGCTCGGAACAGCTACAATAAAAAATGTCATTGGCACGTCTACTGAGACCTTAGTTTATGAGCTTCTTGTGTACAGTAGGTATGTAGCGCCCTCTTCTGTCAAAATTCAAACATTATATCATTAACTAAGACTTTGCTCCCACTTAACTTCCTGAATTACACTATGGCAAGTTTTCAATTTGCTTGAATGAGGTTCAATTGGCGTGAAACATCTTCTCTCATTTCATGACGATGAACACGATTTTATATCTACCATGAATAATTGTGAGATTTGCCTGGCATCTGGAAGATATTGAAGTACATTGCAAGCTCTGTCTTTCCTATCAGACCAACAGAGGATGTAGTGCCAAACATCTGTTGCCACGCAAACCATCATCTATCAGCTGAAGGTCTGAAGTACAGCTCTGATATAAATGGTAATCAAGATAAAAAAATGTTCCTGTAATTGTTGAGACGGATCAGCCCACAGTGGAGGAATGTTGGGCGTGTGATTCATGCACTGGAAACGTGGTGAGCACCAAATACAAAGAAACAATGACAAAGTGCAACTTCTCCAGGTTTCAGTCAAACGTTTGGAGGTTATGAAGCAAAACCAAGGATCTGGTGTTTCTCCATCTTGAGCTTATTTGTCTTTGAGACTTATAAATCTGTCCTATTTTAATCTTGAATGATTATATCCTACTGGAACACACATTTGTTTGATTCCAACTTTCCTACAGTGCAGTATCCTCAGATTTAGAGCTTCCTGAAACAATGACGTTAAAAGTGTAAAGTGCCAATACGCTGCTTGGAGGAGCAGTAGTCCAGAAATACTGCTGAATCCCTACGTCTGCTCTGAACATAGCTCTTCATTTGTACAGTAACATTGCATCATGGTCTAAGCACTTCCCTGTCTCAATAGATTCCTCAACTCTAAACTGCACACTTGGTTTTGGATGCTGCAGGAAGTTGGACTTTCCTGCTTACTCACTCTCGTTTTATTGTCATCTTCCTCTTCCTCCTCAGGAGTTCTCCCCTTCAGACTACAGGAATAACTCTGTGTCCAGCAGAACCCCCACCCCACCAGGGCGCTACTCCCCCCACAGCCCCATCGATCGGGATGTTCCCATGTCCCCTCGTCGCAGGTAAATATCCACTTGCATTGCAAACATCCATGATATCTAAACCCAACATGAAAAGACATCCTAATAATGGCAGAATATATGTATACTGAGGCTATGAACCCACCCCATTTAGGTACGTTAGTTGAATTTATCTGACAGAATATGAAGATATATATTTTTTTATATTAATCCGGTGTTTTCTTTAACATTGTGAAATTGTAAAATGTATTCAGGTTCAGGCCCAGTGGGGTTTTCTGCCTCTTCTTCTTCCTATATTGTGTTATATGTTATGGTTGCATTGTATAAATTGTGCAATTAAACTCACATTTGAAATATGATATCATCTTGCAAATGCAACCAGACATATACTATCTGTGTATATAAGTTGATGCTTGCACTGCATCTGCTACAAAAGTGGAAAACCCACTACTTGTATCCTATTCTTTAACGATATGCTAGAACATGAACAACCAGATGTTCCTTACTCAAGAAACGCAACGTGCAGAAATGCCTTTACACTTGAATCAATTGTAGACCCTTCAAAAGTTCCTCTACAGACATTAAAGTGTAGAGCACAGTCTGAACAGCAGCAGGATCAGGTCTTATTTTATAAGAGCATATCTTGTAAGCATTCAGCGCCATCTACAGGCCAGTAGAGGTTACACTCACTGGTTCAAGCCTACGAAATTAACATTACCTGGTCCAGAAAAGCTAATAGGCACTTTCCCAGATGAAGGAAAACATTAAGTATAACCTAGTTCTACGAGTAATAACACATTTAGCAGATATCTTGTTGTAACCTACATGTATGGTAAGGTTTGAGGCTGTATTTATTGTACTTGGTTATTGGATGTGAACTCTCATCTAATCCCTCTATAGTATCTTCTTTCCCCTACAATAGGGTTACATAATCTGATCTGACAGTTTAAACATGAAATGGTCACCATGAGACAAACACACATCTATCATAGGGTTAATGTGTTCGTATCAGTGGTAAGGATATTGCAATATTTCCCATATTTGGAATTCATCTGGAACAAACCTCTGCTAGAAACATTCTTTCCTATATATTATTTAAACGTACCCCTCTCTTAAAGTGGAAAGGCAGTTAAAAGTACAAATGGACTGAAACATCTTTAAAACAACTGCATTCATTATGTCTACGACTGTTAGTCAGCTTGTGTATGCACTGCTGTGTTGCAGCTGACTGTAGATGCTTCGTTTGCAGCTGCACTCGTCGACTACACATGAACTCTCAGCCTTTGGGACTCTATTGTGTTCACCATCTGCACGTCGGTTGGCTTTTCCCTGCTTCGCCCCCTCTGATGAAGTGATGAAGCTGTCATGTGACTCAGTTCATAGCGTGCAGGTGCCGTCCTCAGAAACATTTTTTTGGATGCACCTACCAATGTTTTGATTCTCAGCAGGAATGAAAATCTTCTTGTCCACTCCGTGCCGCAGAGCCTGCTTTCTGTGTTTTCACAGCGAGGGATGGTTGACTTTGGCCCCTGTTCCTCTTTTGGTAACCACCACCAGTGATATGACGTGTCAGCAACTGCATATCCAAACACCCATATTCCCCCAAAAAGTCAGATTTGACTTCTCCCCCTGATTGGCCCCCAGTCTGAAGCCCCCAGCCTGTAAAGCAAGCCTCTCCCTTTTCCTCCCCAGCCAATCACAGACTCAGTAACACCCAGTAACCCACCCCTTCATGTCGCATGTCCAATGAGTGTCAGCTCAGAGGCACACCTTTCAGTCAGGCTCTTGTTTTTCTGTCTCATCTGGTTTAGATAGAGGTGTGTGTGTGTGTCGGCATCTTGTATTGTTGTTTCTCTTGTGTGTTGCAAGTTGCTACAGCAGTGTTAGATATACACAGAGTTCCTGGAGAGAATAGTTGAGCTCCATTTCTTTGTTCCCTCTCTCTGTTTGAGGTGAGTCCTGTCATTTTGAGTTTGGTCATTTGGATTTATTTTGTCAAGATGTGCCGGCTTTGGTTTTGCACTGCTTGTAATTCAGGCTGAGAAATGTGGTTGGAATTTGACTGTAGTTGTGAACTTTGATATGTTTTGGCTACGCTCATGTGCTATGACTAGATCCTTATCATTGCATTGTGCCAAGTTTGGCTATGGCTCCCAGCAACACGTTCATATTAGATGCAGCCATTGTGTAAATGTGAGAACACTTAAACGGAACGACTCAGATGACAAACTCCTCTGAAGTTGCCTGATACTTTGTGAGCTCTGACTGCTTCCTCTTGAAATGTGTGCACTCGACTGGTTTCTCAGATGCATGCTGCCTCCCCTTCGTCACTTCTGTTATTTGTTTTCCTGCCTTTTGACCTCGACTTTCCATTTGTTTAGAGAATGCCATTTCAAAAGAGAGATGGTGAGCGAGGCAAAAATGAAATGGATTTCTGAGGGTAGAGCTGAGCATGTGGAGAACTTGGAGGGTGTGCTTTAGAGGTCTGTTTTCAATTTGAACCATGTTCAGTGATTCAGAGGGAAAGGGTCTGAGAGCCTTGGTCGCATATTTGTTGTCTTGTCTGTTTTCCATCTCCGATTTCAGCCATATTCATTTAGAAGGAAGCCTAAAGCTGAAATACAGACAGGAGCAATGCACATACACAGCCCTGGATCAAGTTTTTAAACCCATGTCGACATGTGACGTGTTGTTTTACATGTATAACACATGAGGCATGTTACATGTACAAGAGAGGTTGATACGTCATTTAACTGACACCATTTTCAGGTTTTATTTTTCTTCTTTTGCACATTGGACTTAAAACAAACAACTCTATTGACAGTAAACCGAGAGGTAACAGTAAAAGGTAATCCGAGTGAGGAGGGGTTAATGAATAACTAATTGACCCATCCTTATCATGGGGTCGTGATTGTTTAAATGCTAATATATAAACCAAAACACTCTGAAAGTCCTGCAGAGAGCAGTGTCTTCTCTCCATGCTGCATAAAGTAAAGACATTTGATTCGTCACAACAAGCTTGCTATACTTAAAACACATTTTTAATATTTTACAAGAGATTCCTTGACAACAGCAATCCTTAAAATTAAACCATGCAACCGGTACGTTTTTTATTTTTATCTCTGGCCAAACTGTTAAATGCTCTTGACCATCCAAGTCTGCCACGTGATCTTCATCCGACTGAGCATGTGTTTCACAGACGGAAAGAAAAAGCCTGAAACGAGCAAGAAGTGAATAACAGACCTGGAAGAGCATCACCAGTGAAGATACCAAGTATATGCTGTGCAGTTCATAACTACACTACAAAGGCTTGGACACCATAAATGTGACATGTCTGTGAAATAACTCCAGTACATTTGGAGAATGTGTAAAACTCTGCCTTTTAACCTCATAGTCATTGTTTTATATCACATCCAGTGTGCATGAGTAGGCCTACGGAGCAAACACAACTCATGTATTGCTAATATGTCACTGTCCAAACACTTCATTTGGTCCTTGTTCAACAAGTACCTACCCGTACCACTAATACCCTATAGTGCAGTGATGCTTAAAGGTATGCACATATCAGCTAAGTCACAGTAACAAACCGTTTCCATGGTTTAGGTTTTGCCCGAGCAGATTCTTCACAGCGCAGGTGTCAGTTTAAAGAGTCAATATTTGGGCAGATGTGTTGTGTGTGTGACAGGCGGGACACTCAGTCAGGTAGAGTGGACTGACTGGCTGACAGGCGGGCTGCAGGTGGAAGGCATCAAACCGGTTCCTACTGACAGCAAACACTCACCAGCTGCCTGCAGACAAACACAGCTGAACGTACTTTGTGTCTTTTGTGTTTCTGTTGACTTATTAATCAGCTGTCAGTGCAGATTGTAATGCGTGTGCTTCTTCAAGGAGAGATTGGTATTTAAACACACAGGTATGGAAGTAGCTGTAAAAAACAACAAAGTCAAGTGAGAGAGAGCCACTGTATCTAATTTCTTAATGAATTGATAGCATAGACTACAAGAAGTTAAAAGCTTCCTGCATTCTTGGTTGTTTTCTAGCGGCTCCTACTGGATCAGAACATATTTGACTCAGATGTGCCTTTTTTATGTTCATTTTCAGGTTTCATATTTATATTTGCCTCTACTGTGACATGTGTATATGCTTTGACGCCTGTGCTGCAGCACCTCTTGTCACCCTCCGTCTGCAAAGAAGTCCCACCCCTTATCCTATCATGCACAATGTGTTGGAGCGCTAGCCAATAGCAGCGTGAGTGTTACATAGTGATGTTACTATGTTATAGAATTAAACAAAGGAGTCCAAACTTCCTCCTATAATTTGGGATTATAGCTTGTGCTGACCATTCCCATGCACTTAAACCTATATCACACACTACAGGAAAGGAAACACCATAATAAGGCCTCTTTAAGCTTCCACCATCAGCCTTAAGTCCTCTTTGTTTTTCCTTGAGGCAAGAACCGTGATAAAAATGTGAGTAGAGTCAGAGCAGTGCCTCTGGTAAGGGGATATGTTGTGGTCCTGTTGAGGGAAGATGTGTGATTGGTCACTGTTTGGCCTCCTGCCTGTGCTGTGCAATCTAGGCTTAATACTCAGAGGTCAAGGTCTCAAAGCCAGCTGCTGCCCCTTCTTTCATTTCCTCCAGTTTAAGTTAAACCGGACTCATGAGTCTTTCATAAATGCACATTTTCCGCTGAACACATCACCTACAGCTTGACGTATGATTCCAGTAACGGCAACAGTCTAATATATATTTGTATTTCCTCCATCTACAGCAGTTCGAGCTCTGACTTTGTCATGCAGAAGTTCGACAGGGACTCGGAGGTGTACAAGATGATCCAGGAGAATAAGGAGTCTCGCACGGCGCCTCGGCAGTCCAACACCTTCAAAATGCTGCAGGAGGTCCTGGAGGCCGACGAGAAAGGTGAGACGCGCTCTGCAATACAAACAAATGAGCTCAAGTGAAAATAATGGCTTTGTAGTTGGCATGCAATTCTAAAGAGAGTCCAAATATTTACACACATTTAATACTTTGAATAACAATAATCTGACATTATCAGGCATCTGTACTTAATGCTTGATAAAGGTCGAACCTACTCTAACTCAAGATAAGCATTACATTACATTACATTGCATTTAGCTGACGCTTTTATCCAAAGCGACTTACAATAAGTGCGTTCGACCAACAAAATACAAACTTGAAGAAAACAGAATCATATAAGTACATCAGGCTTCATAGAGCAAAAACATTTCAAGTGCTACTCAACTGGCTTTAGATAAGCCAGCCCTTTATTAGTATATAAGTGCTTTGTTAATAGTTCTATCGCTCGAAGTGGAGTCGAAAGAGATGAGTTTTCAGTCTGCGCCGGAAGGTGTGTAAGCTATCTGCTGTCCTGATGTCAATGGGGAGCTCATTCCACCATTTTGGAGCCAGGATAGCAAACCCACGTGTTTTTGCTGATGGGAACTTGGGTCCCCTTCGCAGCGAGGGTGCAGCGAGCCGTTTGGTTGATGCAGAGCGGAGTGCACGTGCTGGGGTGTACGGTTTAACCATGTCCTGGATGTAGGGAGGGCCAGATCCATTCGCAGCATGGTACGCAAGTACCATTGTCTTGAAGTGGATTCTAGCAGCATGAATAGATACTGAATGAGATAACTGATGGTTAACCACAGAAATCTCTCCGCATAAGATATTTGAGGTTTCAGCTATTTTGTCAGATGCTAGATAATTCATTTAATCTCCTGCAGTTGTTTAGCTGACACGTCTCCATTTAAAAACCACTCCTGTTAGGCCTATCGTGCAGAAGGAGCGATTTAACTTCGACATATGGCCATCACCTGTGTGCAACTCACATTTTGAACACCATATTATTGAGTGCATCCGTCCTCCTTTGCCCTCTCTGCTGGGGAAATAAATTTTGAGCAATAACATTCTCTCATGACGTGATAATGACCAATGTGTGGAAACCCCATTTCATGAAGCGTGTCTCAGGGCTGATGATGAGCGATGATAGAGAGTGGGAAAAACAAACAAGGTCCGCTGACAGAGGGCAGCGAAGGCAAACAGATTGTTAGTGTGATGAACAGAAATGCCGGCCTGTCACAACATCCCTTTGAGCAGCTGTGTGTGTGTGTGTGTGTGTGTTTGACTACAGAGGCAGCGCTGCGATTCCCAGGACTTTCGCCCAACATTCCCAAATCAAGCTCATCAGTAGGAGGCGTCAAAAACACCCACACCTGTGAGAAGTGCGGCACCGGCATTCTGTAAGTCACCTGCAGTTACACGTTCCCTGGACTCGCACTGTGATGAGTGTGAGCCAATAGAAAGATTATTTGCCCTGCAGTAACAGTTGTTCCACATGAAAGGTTTGATATGAACTGCGTGTGGTTTCATCTTTCATTTTTGGAATGTGTCACAACTAGGGTTGGGAACCGAAACTCGGTTCCAGATGAGAACCGATAAGAAAATGCCGGGTACCGGGTACCCATACAAAATACACAATTTCGGTTCTGCTTAACGGTTCCTAAACGCGGTAGACCCTGTATTCCAGCGGGTCCGTCTGCACCGCGGTGCTGCGGTGACCCGGTGGAATACAGGGCGGACCTGGAGAATCACAGAACGGCCGGTCGTCAGCGGGCCGTTGACTGCCGGCTCGGTACGCTGACGGCCGGCACCGCCCTTCATTTTTTTAAACGGCATCATATAAATTGCGCTGACAGGCGACAGAGGTCCACAGTTGCCCCGCAGCGATGCTCCCCCGCCCTCCCGTAGACATTTCACGAGCTCAGTCACTTCATAACACCAAAGATAGGTCGCGGTAAACACTCTGAAGTGAGGCTCCACTACACTAAAAAAGAAAAAGAAAAGGCAAAGTGTAATGCCTGTTAATAGCTTGCCACAGGCATAGCTCAGTTAAAATAAAGCACAGCTATTGTGCAATACATTTGTATTGCATGTATATTTTTTAGTAACAATTTCAGTTAAAGCTTTTAAGAATAAATATATTTTTGTTATCTAAACGTTTGACCTCTTTATTTTACAATTTTGGAATCGAAACGGGGAATCGATAAGAACCGGAATCGATAAGCAGAACCGGAATCGAAATCGGAATCGATACATTTCAAACGATACCCATCCCTAGTCACAACCAGTTATTAGGACTGCAGCATCTAATTACTGAATATAATGAAAAACTCTTAAAGGGCCAGTGTAGTATTTACGGGTCTATTAGCAGAACATTTTATATTGTCTCGTAAAGTGAGCCCTGCTACATAGGGAGCGGATACCACAGTGAGACACTAGCTCAGAATGGACAAACCTAACACTGTAGTTCTCTGCAGTAGCGCTGCCTGAATTCCCTTTGCAGTCATGTTATGGTTAATTTAGCCTCGGCAAGGCAAAAGTCCTGAAAGACACAACTTTGTACTCGTTTATTGTAAAGGGAAGTGTGAGCGAGGGTTTTAGGTCGGTAGCAATCTGCAACCACAATGAAATCTGTCCGTAATGCAGATTTATTTATTTCCAAAGCTGATAAAATGTTTGAAGCAAGTGAACCTGCCTTTTTAAAACCACATTTGTAACGAATTAATTTAGGGAAGCAAGATAATACATGTCAGTGTGACATCAACATGCTAATATGTTTTGCTCTGTTTCCATTTATTCTAAAGGATTTAAAATGTGATGTTCTTCTGTGCTGCAACTCTTGATTTGCATTGGAAATGAGGGAAATCCTTGCACCCTGTTGTCAGACGGTGCAGTGTGTGTTTGCCTGGTGTCTGACTCACTGCTTTCCCCCCCACAGCACAATGGCCGTGCGCATCTCAGACGACCGCTTCCGCCACGTAGAGTGCTACACGTGCACAGACTGCGGCCTTAACCTCAAGATGAGAGGTCACTTTTGCGTCGGCGATGTGATGTACTGTGAGAAGCACGCCAAAGAGAGGTACCAAGGCCCAGGAACGTCCCCTCAGGCCACCGTCTCCCCCCGCCAGTGAGTCTGCCTCTCCACCCCCCCCCCCCGCTCCGGACGCTGCTCGTCTGCCTGAAGCTCCACACCATCTGACTCAGTTATAGACCTTGGGATGGGGCGTGAGGTGGACAATTGTCAACAAAATGGCAGAGGATGTTCTTTTTTCTGATCACATTTAACCATATTTTGCAATATTATGATTCACTTTCTTGTCTTTCTTATACTCATATGAGAAGTGGGGCTTTGTTTTCCAAATGGCCTCACTTCAGTTCTTCATTGTCCCACCGGGAAAAATTGGGCTATCAGCAAGTATAGATAAAACAAATATACGAAACACATAACAGTACAACAATATAGTTTATAAAAAACACACACTTTACGTTATTCTTCACTTTATTGTGGCACAGCAGCCATGGACTAAAGCCACATCACAATGGCCAGATTCACAGAACGCCAACACTTCAGACAAAGTCACCAGGACTGGCTCTCCGAGGATCTGGATCTGAATCTTTTGAATCTCCCGCTGATGCAAAGGGACCAAAATCTCATTGACACCTGCGCTGCATGCCATTTCAAAATGTACTGTAAACAGCCAGTGCAAAGTGTGTGTGTGTGTATGGATGCATGCTTTCACGTGCAGTGTGACTGTGTGTGTGTGCGAGAGAGGGAAGGGAAGTGGGATCCAAGTTGTTACAGATGCAAAGGAGTGTGTGAATGTTGTGCTAGTGTCAGGCCAAAAGCCTTGAATTTTTCTATTTTTCTTTTGTAAGAAGAATTTATGAGTAGAAATAATGAAAAAAATATTTTCTGTGTTGTTTGAGGGACTATAGATTAATGCAAAAATATACAAATATTTGAGATGTTTTTGTGATTGAACTGTGTTCTATAATATAGACCATAATGTTGCACAGGACATTTAGTATAAAAAGAGTTGATGATACACTTGTCCAGTTACAGCAGTACTGAGAGATACACTATGTTCGCATTTCATGTGGCACTTAATAAAATCGCACAACCTAAAGCTTCTTCGTGATGGTGACTGTGTTGGAAAAAGGGTTCAATATCATATCTGGTTCTTTAATTTATCAGGAATGTCTGCCTTCATTTAAAGTATTGTAATTGACTTGCCATTATACAAGTAGACTACACTATTAGTACCTGGCCAGGGTCGAACAGGTTTCTTTGCAATACATATATGGCCAATATTTTAAACACTTCCAAGTTATATACACCTTTTCTCATAGTTTCCTTTCGTCACATGTTGGATTGAAAACCGCATGCAACTAGTTTCATTAATGGTGAATCCATTACATAGCTGTGTCTGAGTGCTATTACTTTTGATAAACATTAATAACGTTATTAATTTAACTTTGTTCCTTTCTTAGTTGTGAAAACGTCTGACATGAAAATAGCTCTTTTACAAAACATGGCGTTAAATCACAAACCTTCTATCTTACTATGTGTAATAACCTTAACATGTGACTTAACTTGGGATTGAAAACCGGCATACCAATTAATATCTGTTAGGAGTATTAGTGTTAGGAGTCATGTGACATGACAAACACAACATGAGCAAACATACTGTTGCCAATGCTTTCTGTTTTGGAAACACTAGTGTAGAGGCAAACATGTAAATAATGACTGTGAGAGAAGTACATCACGAAAACTACACTTTTTTTTATTGAACAAGAGATGTGAAAGGTTGTCTGTCTGCTTCATATTCAGATTCCCAGTTCATCATTTACATGAGCTGATTTGTCCTTCAGACTGTTGCCTACATACACTAACCACACCAGTGTTGGATGGAGTTTACAGAATAAAAAAAAAAGAGGTGTGGGGACACATCCCTGTTTTTAGAAGCCACATTATACAGGTCTGACAAGTAGTGAGTCAGGACTTGCCTTTTGTGACCTCTAAAATGTGAAGCTGAAGGTGACACACAGCAGTTCAAGTCTTCAGTTACTCTGAAAGGCATTAAAGAGCAGGATTTAACCCCGAGTTACTTGCTTTCACTAATTTACATCACCCTTTATCATTTAGAAGAAGAATATAATAGAATTGTGAGGGATGAAACCCTCTTTAATGGTCACACATGCAGAGCACACAGCACACACAGTGACAGTTGTTCTCTGCTTTTAACCCATCCCAGTACAAGGAGTCTAGTAGGAGCAGTGGGCAGCTATTGTACAGCGCCCGGGGAGCAATGGGAGTGAGGGGGATGTTCGGTGCCTTGCTCAAGGGCACCACGGCAGGGCAGGAGGTGAACTGAGACCTCTCCAAGTAGCAGTCCACACTCAATTTTTAGGTCTGGTCTGGGACTTGAACCGGCGACCCTACGGCTTCCAGTCCAAGCCCCTACTGACTGAGCAGTGTCAGTGGCTAGTCGTGTAATTTACTCTGCTGAACACAAGAGGGCAGCATTGCTACATTCGAACAGTTCTTCTGAACTCTTGGAAGGCAAGAAACAAGGAAGAGAGGGGAAAACATTGACTACAATACAATCAATGTTTACATAAAAAGCTTGATTCTGTGAAGTAACAGTATGATTTATTATCTTAAATAGTTTTGTATAGAAATGTAAACAAAAACTAGAGTATGCATACATTTATTAAGTATAAAATGCATACATGTATTGCTTGTGTAATCCCCAATTGTTACAGTTTTGAGTGATTCCTTCAATATGGATTACAAAATATGATGCATTTACTTTGCATACAAAAACTGGACTGCAAACATGATGCAGTGCCATACAGTGTGTATTCTGGGTTAGATGTCATTAAGGTACCACTGCGGTTACGTGTGCTGCTGATAATAATTCTTAATGATAGACAAAGGTATTTAGTGTTCAAAAAAATGGCACCACATTATGATTTGATAACCCCATAAACTGTGGAAGCGGTGGGTTTAACATCCCCATAAACCCTTAATTAGAACCATTCACAGCAGGAAAAACTGCAGGAAGGCTGAGAGCTGCTGAGAGGAGGCGGGCCTTAAGTGTGCCGCCAATCACACCACTAGATGTCACACGATCACCGAGAAAGACTGAAAGCCTTACAGAGGGCCTGGTGTTTTGATTCCCTGCTGGAAGTGTTCTTTTGTGTATCTACTGGCAGAAACACAGGCCTGAGCTGTGCCTCAATCTCAGCCGTCACTGTGTCTGGTTCCCATCTCTGATTGCCTCGCTGTTTTTGTTATATCGTGTAATTTAGGGGGACAAAAGGAACATGCCCAAGAGAAATCCTCCATCACGTATCGTCTGTCATATACATCCTGAAACCTTATGTAACTTCCTCCAAAAATCTCCCCAAAGACATTTTCTCAGTCCTACTTCTTCAGCCTCTCTGTGTTCCACCTTTCCTTTTCTCAACTTTCTCCCCTTTCGCAACTCCCCACCTGGAATGGAGTCCAGATGTGGGGCAGGGAGAAGGAGAGATTGCTTGCTTGGCTATAAGGACCAAGGGGGGCTGCGGGGTGCATAGCTACAGAGAAAATGTTGGAACGACATTAAAGTTTGTCTGGATGCCATTAAGTACAATTTGATGTAATGTGCAGTTTAGGACGTGACATTTTAAATGGAAACTGCTCTCCAGATGAGAGATTTGGGCCTTGTGGAGTCGGAGGGGGGTGTTGTACTTGAAGCCTTATTTAACAGCTTGGATAAACAGCCCTCTGTTTCATTGCTGAGCAGGCGCCCATCCACTCCTTGTGCTTTCTTTCAATAATCATACTGGCTTTCTGAGCCCGCTCCAGTGTACAGTATCATATACAGGAATAACAAACCCAGGGTCCACGGCGCGGGTCAGAGCACAGAGCGCCATTATACTGAGGTGATGCAGTTTAGATATGTCAGTGAACACATGTCAAGCCCAATCACATAAAGTCCCTTTTCAAAAAGCTTTCCTGAGTAACCTTCTCATATTTGAAAATACTCTCCAGATTTGAATCCAATCTCCATCCTGCCCGGGCCTCTCGTATATCAAAAAGTATTTTTAAAACAGAAATCCACGGAGTCCAGGACTGTATTTTGGGAACTTTCCATACACGCAGGCAAAAATGTGAAAAGGAGAGCTTTAGGAAGTTTATGATCCCCGGTATTTTTTGGACGGTGTGATTCTTTAGTGGGGTAAACGTAATATTTAAGAAAAACACATTATTCTTTCAACACAAAGGTTTGAGTTATTGGATTCTTTTTAAATCCTAAAAGAATCAACATGGAGATCTACAACATATATCTACTTTGGCAATAAATACAGCACACGGTTTTTGAAGAACATCACTCTCAAGTGACATTGATTTGACATGTCTTCTGTTTAGCAGATCTTGGCTTGTTAGAACTGCAAAAACGAATTTGCATTAAGTAGAAAGGTCACCTCAATACATCTTAACAGGGTTATTACCACATCAAAACTTGTATTATCTGTTACAACCTTTTCTCAGAAGCTTGGTTTTGCAGGTGCCTCCATTGGATATGAAAACAACTGCTCCTGGGCTGGAAATGGAATACATGACACAAACTCAAATCACAAGTATGCATTCTTCAATATGACAGGTCGGTGTAATTTTATCGTCAAGCTCTAACTTATCTGTGCTCTCTCTGCAGTTACAATATAGAAAATAGTGAAATATATTTATAAAAGACTTACTTCCCCTCCGTCGCGCTGAATGAATGGAAAGCCTTCGATCTGAAACACATAATCTACAAGAGACTTCCAGCGTTCATTCTTAAATGTAGTTTGCTCTCCCAATGCAGGCGCACATTGTAATCAAGACCTTCCTGACTCCTACGATCTGGGTGGAAACAGCCAAGTCAAATCAAAGAGCAACACAACAAAAGCAATATGGCACTGAAACAATTTGTATCCCATAAACTCTCCCATTATTTAATCAAAAACACACCCATGATCTTCTTCTCTGCTCCATAATGTTTTCCATGCATGACATACTCTTTACATCCCACCACCTATCAATAATTAAAATGCTGTTATATAAGAAAGATAGTTACCCTTTGCATTGATATGGCAGGACTGTTATTAGCTCTCCAGCTTGCTGTTCACCTGCGTGCACTTTGACCTTTGCTCGTCACCAGACTTCCACACGCTGCTAGCTTGAGAGCCGTGCAACAATAGTCCGGTTGTTTGTTTGCTGTCAGTGATGCAAACTTGATGACTTTCTCGCTATATTTGGCGACATTTGAAGCTAATGCTGCTAGCTACTTTCATTTGAAAAAAGTTTGTGGGCTGATTCGTTTTCTTTGGTTGGATATTTAAAGAAAAAAACATGAGCTTAATTTGTTGGCATCGCCTACATACCCGGGCTTTAAGTAAACAATATGTCACCTGCAATCTAATGAATGTAACTTAAATTATCCTATGAGATGATAATAAGGTTAAAAGCACGGTGGACAGTGACACCTATGTGTACATAGGCTCCTCTTACTTTACTTGAGTATTTCCATTTCCTGCACCTTATACTTCTACCAGTCTACCTTAGAGGTACATTTTACTACACAGTTAGTGACTTTATGTTTCAGATGAGGAGAAATAACACAAAATAAACAATATAAATCATGCATTATTATAAATTAAGATCAACCTTTATTTATCCCTTGAATAATTTGACAAGTTACCCAAACGTATAGGCCTAGAATAAAAGGATAATTAAATCATATAACAGGCTATATTATCCTTAAATGAGCAGTTGTGCGAAATGAGTATAGGTAGCCTACTTAAAGCAAGAGCATTTTTACGCTAATACTTGTAATTTCTAATTTTAGAAAGTGTTAAATATGCCTGCATGACTTTTTATTTTGCTAAAAAAAAAGGTAGTCTGCTTCATCAAGCAAATCGTTTCCCCTCATTTAAGATCAGATGCAAATGATTTATATTAAAAGGAGATTGTTAAACTTTAAGATTGTGGTTTTGAAGAAATCTGCAAAACACATTATGTCTTTTTTTATTTATGTGCCGTTTACCATATAATCTAGGACAACATTAAATAGCTATACCGTGTCCTGACGTTGAAGGGTTGACGTGACTTCAGGTTGGTTTACCTCAGGTCACAGGTGGATCCTTCTCTCTGTCTTTATAAACGGGGCTGGATCTGTGTGTGTGCTGGTTCTGTGTGTGGACTGGATCAGTGTATGTGCTGGATCAGTTGTGGAATGTATGCGCTAGGACCGCGGGGACCAGAGCGCAGACGCAGACGGAACGGGCGCACTTGGGGCAGTAACTGAGTGAGTTTGAGTGTGACAGAGACAAGCAGGCAAAACCGCTAGATTTTGGGAATCACGGGAGCGGATCAAGACCAGCTCATTTCTTTTCCGAGTTAACAGTTTTTCCTCCTTTACTGTTATCTAAAGTTGCTTTTGAGAGAAGTCTATCGGGAGACCTACAGGATCGGGAAAACGTGAGGAAAACTTTTTAAAAGCAGCGAAAAAACTGACAAAAGAAACTTTTTGGGATGTACGTTTAACTGTATTTCTTCATAAAGAGTATCTGGATGTGACTGCACAATCGTGAAGGTCATCAACCCCGGGATTAACTTTGAGAGGGGAAGATAACGGTAATTTGGACACTCCCAAAGTGATGTAAATCTCTAAAGGTAATTTATAAAAACCTTCAACTTTTCAAAGTCAAAAGAGTGCGTCTTTTTCTACGTGTTGGTTTGGATGGACTCACACATCCATTGACATTTATTTGGACTATTTGGGAACCGTGCGCCCGCGCTGCCATGACATAACGGGACTCTTGGAAAATCAAGAGTGCAGAATATTTCTGAAGTGACCGGATGATGCGTGTCCATTGTTGGGCGGAGGATTTCGAAGTTTAGCATTCATTCATTCAAGATCTCATTCAAGAGCATTACGTCTCCTGCTGCCCTCCTTACACCCCCCTGCAGGCTTCATGGTGGAGATATGGGATGACTGGAGGCGGGGGTGCAGCTGAGGTGAGATCCAGCCGAAGGACAATGTCTGCGCCCGGCGTTGGCATCCCTCTGCTGCCGGGGCGCCTGGTACTGATGCTGCTGCTGCTGCTGTGCGCCTCCGGGCCGAGGCTCTCCCAGGCCTGTCCCGGGCTGCTCGCCTCCTCCAGCGGCTGCAGCTGCACGGACGAGCGGTCCAAAGCGCACAGCGTCCAGGCGGTGGGGAGGCGGGTGAGCTGCAGCAAAGAGGAGCTGACGGAACCTCCAGATGCCAGCCTGCTGCCCAACAGGACCGTCACTCTGTGAGTTTGAAACATTTCCCAAAAAGTTACTTAAACTAATGCTTTATCACTGAATTATTATTATCCCGCCCCTCTACTGCAGCATGTGTGTGGCACATGGTGACCTTACATCATGGTGTCATGTATATTATCTGACAGAAGTGTTCCTGCAATATCCTATAAGTATTGTTGTAATACAATGTATTATGGATCCATTTAAAGCTGTCACAACCTTTTCCATATTTACAGTTTGGGAACAATGTTAAGCTGAGGATCCAAAGTGTTGTCATGTTATAGTGTTTATAACTTAGTTTTGATTGCATGTTTCAAATAGTATATATAAACAAATCTTAGTCAGGGTACAGTGTTTGGACAAGCCCACACACCCATGACTCTGAACCCATGACCTTAGGTTTAACTGTATTGGGGACTTGCTGCAGTAATAAGGCTTGTTAGGTCAGAAGTGTACATCTTGATCTAGTTTAACTCTGTAGAGCAGTGCAGAGCGTCGCCTCTCTGCAAAGCATTAAGGAGATCAGTGAGAGGGCAGGCTGACTGCAGCCATCATCCGGCCGTGCCTCTTTGACACAACTCTGTCACTTCACATTTGACTCTGACCCAGCCGCTCACATCCCTCCTTCTTTCTACACCTCCGCCCTGTGCACATGGTCCAGCTGTCTCTTGCAAAACTAAAATGAACAAAAACACATTAATGCATATTTTATATCAGATGTATAAGTGCTTTACTGGTGGGTTGGCTCCTACTTTTAATACGGTAACGCCCTGTCTCACAAACGCCTCTGCTGAGGAAAGAAAACACCAGACTATTTGGTGAGAACTGGACGGCTAAAGATCCTGCAGTTTCAGTGTGATATTTAAATCACAGTTATTTGTGTTTCGACAAAACTTGAAATGGGCCACATCATTGGCCAAAACTATCATGACAGATGGACTATCAATCTATCAGTGACCCATGTTTTGGGCGGTGTTTTTGTTCACTTTCTTCACAGCTGCTCAGACTTTCAGAAGTTGTTGCACGTTCCCACAGGATGTAACTGTCTCCGTACTCTGACCCGATGGGAGAAATGCTAGCTGCACATATGGGCACAGTAAAACAAAACATGTTCAACTGCCCCACAGCAATGAGCATGTGAGGTAAAGGAAGGGGATTTATGCCCCAGGAGAGCTAAAGTCAGCCAGCAGTCCATTTATTGGGCCTTACGTTTCTTGCTTATTAAATGCAGAATAAACATCTGGAGAACACATTGCTGGAACCATAGGAGGAAAAAAAGAGGCTAGGGTGGCAGTGGTCGAGGTGATTGAATATAATCTTCCATCCCAGCATCCACACATTTTGGTCGAGTTGTTTCTATACAGATGTTTAGCATTTTGCTACACTTTAACAAGGCTGCGTACGAGGAGCAAATGATTCCACACGCAATCGGCCTTTTTGACTTTTTTACCTTTCCCAGGAACTCTGGTGTCTGGAAAGTACATTTTCCTGAAGATGTGGTGGAGTTCCTGAAGCGCCCATTCTCCCATCGTTGCTCATGACATTAGCTCCAGATGTGGAATGTGAGAAGCTGTGTTGATATTGGTGTTATTCCTGACATTCCTCCGTGCGTTTAGAGACTGCAGACAGTATCCCAAGTGCAGCAGGGGAGCACCACCTCGGTCCCTCCCCACATTGGGTGCCTGACAGCCAGCCCCGCTGCCCTCTCTCCTGGGGCAGCCTGGAGGAATGCTCTCCTCCACGCTGAGAAGGGAGGCTGGAGGACACCGGGCCCAGGGCTTCCGGGGCCGGCTGCTACGTGTAATGCATAACAGCTGGCCCCTGTGAACATTCCAGCTGAGGCCCCTCGGCCTCATGGGAAATCCCAATGGGGATTTGTTTATTAAAACTATTAGTTGGCTGTTTGTTGTTCCTGACAGCCATAAAGGAGCAACCAGCCGCCCAAATATTATCACCTTCTCCTCTGGATCGCCAGTGAGTGTGCTGCACTTTGTTTACATTACTGCACCTCAGATTATAAACTCACTCTTATCACTAGTCTAAATGATGCATCCTGTTATTCCCAGCCGTCCGACCACGAGCTCCAGTCCCTTTTTCCTCTCCTTCTTTATCTCCAGCTCCCCATTTCTGTCCCCTTCCCACCCCCTCTATCATGAGTTCATCCACACGCAGTAACTCTCAACCTAAATATTTAGTCGTCTTGGTAGGAAACTGCCATGTCCAAACTCCTTCCAGATGTGAGCCTGCGCAGGCTTGTGTTTAGGCCTAATTATGCACGGCTGCAAAAGGAGCTGGAACACTGGAAGAGGAAGAGGAAGAGGAGCGGAAGAGAACAGAGAGGGGGAAAACAGATAAGAGTGTGAAAGCGAAAAAGTGCAATTGTTGAGGGGCAAACGGGAATACATGACGGAAGTTGAAAGGACGCTGGAGTGGAGGAGAATGTTGAGTGTGAGGAGGAGAAGAAGAAGTGGGGAACAAAGAGAGGGGGCAGAGGGAGAGGATGGAGGAGGGAGAGGAGACGCTTGGCAGGCGGTTCAGAGGGATGTGCCCCTGGAGACTGATAACTCCCCAGCCCCTGACTAACAGATCTTCGACACTAGGGGGAGAGGGAGGAGGAGAGCGGCATAGCTCCCCTTCCAAAGCTCCATGTCTCTATTATTATTAGCCTCTTCTGTGTGAAAGAGGAATTTTTGGTGTATTTTCATCATGAAAAAAAAACACATCATACACATTCAGCTTAAAGCCCCGAACATACAGCCATAATTCCTTGCAATGTGGTGGCAGCTGCGTTTTAATGGATGACAGACAATAGAGCGTACAGTGGCAGTCTCTGTGTGAATGCGCTGGTGTCTCCTAGCTTGTGGTTTTTACTCGAGTCAAACCGAACTCCACCCTCGGCGTATTTGGTGACGGATGGCTCTGGTTCGGTGGGTGCCATCGTGAATGCGTGAGCACAGATGCTCGGGGTGGGGGGGTCAGCTCTCTCGTCCTTGGCCTGATGCCCCCTCACCCAAAAGCAGCTGCAATGCAAGCCAGTTGCTCCCTGCGCGGGTGCACTTGATCCCAGTAAGTCAATGTCTGTGGCTGTCAGGGGTTCAAGATAAAAATATTCCAAGGAGGCTTGTAATATTTTTATCAGTAAGGGTCAGCGTTGTAAAAGAAGAGTCGTAAAAGTTCCAGTTTATTCAGCGGAGGGTGCTGCTGAACAACTGCATAAAGTGTTAGCTTCTTCTTATGAGCTATATTTAATAGACTTGTTTTAATTCCTGCTTCAGAGTCAGATGGAGATTGTGACAACTCTATGAGGCATCAATCTTTACGCTCAGCAAGAATGCAACATGTCAAACTAAAAGTATTTTAGATGGGGTTATTTAGGAGCCTCAAAAAGAGAAAGCTAATCATAAGAATGTTTTGAAAGCATATCTTACTCCAATGTAGCTACACAACACAGTTTCATCTGCCAAGAGAACGGTTCAGAGGTTCAATGTCTAAATAATTTATGGTCAGAACTGTGGAGATTTTCTGTACTTTCTCCATGGAATCATTTACAGATCTCAAACTAAATAACTCTGACCAACAGTCAGTCTATGTGCTTTTATGGTAATTGTTGAAACTCTGTGTAGTGTTGCTGCGGTTCGTGGCCAAGTCTCCCTTGCAAAATATATCTTTGATCTCAATTGGACAAACCTGGTTAAATCAAGGCTGAATCAAAAAACACGTTTCCAGATAACCAACCATCAGTCTGTTAACGTTTACTAAATTTGATGAGTTGTCTTTATTCATTCAAAGGCATCTCACCTCATCAGTATCATCGATTGGCTATTTCGAAGCTCCCTTTTAATCACCGTTTTATTTCCTGAGTCACATCTTCGGTCTGTTACTTGTGTCCCATGTGTGGACGGATACCAAAGGGCCAGCAGATGTGTCGGTGGTTTAAGTTGGGTCTGTGAGTCAGTATGTGTTGAGGCGGGAGTATGTCGATGAAACATCATCAACAGTCATCTTATCGGGCTGGGAGAATTCTAAAAGCGCGGAGTGCATGGGACCCCAGGCATTCCTGCAGCGATGGAGTTTATTTATGTGGATAAAGGTGTTGAGAGGAGGGGGAGCTCTCCTCCGCACATGTTAGGTGGGGCAGTGGTCAGCAATAAATCAAAAAAAGCAAACAAAGGCCTGACACTGGATACTGGGAGCTTCATACTCAGCTGCAGCACCTGCCAATGCCACACAAGTCTAAGTTGTACTGTGCCCTTTGAGGTCAAGGGAAGTGAGCGGATCACAAAACGTCTACTTTGCGCCACTGTATTTGCATTCAAATGATTAATGACTATTTCATTTATCACCCCGTCGTGTTTGTTGATTATAAGGCTGCAATATTTCAAAACCGGGCAAAGGAAATGTGTTGTTTGTAGTAATCTCAGACCCCCAAGCGGCTTTTTGTTATTTTAGTTTTTCCTTTCTCGTCGCTCTCTTCTTATCTTACTCCAAAAATGCCTGACTTTGACTTTTCTTTGCCAGCACTGACTTCCCTCTCCCTGCGTCTGACCACAGTTCCTGCTTTGGGTTCACAACACATGGATACCGACGGAGATAATGGGTGTCTATAGTGGGAATGCCTGTGGCCTGTGGTGTGTGTGTGTGTGTGTGTTTTTTGTATATGCGTCTTCTTGGAAATAATCCAGGATAAAAGTTCAGCCGTTCAAGTATTCAAGTATCCAAACAACAATAGAAAGCACAGAGCAATCTCTAATTCAGTATTTGGTCTTCTTAAAAGAAAAAACCTGTGTTCTACTAAACTACAATTCCTATGAAAATGTACCAACTCTGCAAAGTAGGTACTTGTCGCGTAAATCATCTGTGATCTCTGCTGTGAATAGTTTCAGATGAATTGGAATTAGTGTTTGTTAAAGGCAGTTTAAACGTAACTCTATTGAACTAAACCTCAATTGAGGAAATTTTGAATTAAGTTTGTAACAGAACATTTGCTACTCGTTCGCTCTCTATAGGATTTAATTTCAGATTTTTGGAAAGGAGTCCGGCGATAGTTGGCTAAGCTTAGCATGAAGACATTGGAAAACACTTAGCCTGGCTTTGTGAAAAGGTAACTCCAATTGAAACCACAATTTATTGTTTTTACACAATGATTTATGTTAGTATTTAACAAACTGGATACAACACATTTTAGAGGTGCTTACGGTTTTATCTTTGAACAGTGCCATTTTAGCTACCAGACAGTTTCAGAGCTCAGAGTTTAACATAGCAAATTAATGATTGCAAAGCTACTCACATATCCAATTTAGTTTTAGTCCACCCTTATAGATTGTGGCTACTTTTCTCAACTATCGAAATGGCATGTAAACCAAACAACGACAAATCACCTTCGTCATTTCTCTATCATCTCTCCGAACCATGTTATTGTTGAATACGCTATTAATGTCACGTAGAACCGCAAGATATTAAAAATCTGTCACTACATTTCTTTTATCCATTGCTGCTTCTGTAAATATGTGTTGGTTTACTGACCCAATCAAAGGGAAGTCAGTTATGAAATAAAGCAATAAGCTTTTATTAAATCTGGGTTTATGGAGTCAATCACTGTTTAGCTGAAATCAAGTTAATCTTTGGAAAGCATGTTGGTCTACCATATTTTTTAATACGTGCGGCATGGTTGTTTAATACATTCTTGTTTGTTCTGGTGTTGAAACTGGTTGACATGCGGTCGTGAGGATTAGATCGATGTGGACACTGATTGGGATTCTCAAAACACCACAATGACACAGAAATAAAATAAAAACAACAAACAAAAACACAACTTCCTCACAGATGCGTGTACAAAAGACACCGTGAGAGTATCTGGGGCAGAGAGATTGGAGCCAACCCTTTGTAAAAAGCCTGATTTCCCAGCAGTCTTTGCTCGGGAGCAGAAAACAGAGGCTGGTTATGAGGCAGAACAATGAGACAATGTTAGCCAGGCATACACCGCATTCCACTCACTGTCTGAAAAGGCTAAATTCACTAAATTGCCTCATTAAATGTGTAAAAACGCTTAACTGACTGTTGTGTTCCCGTGCTGCAGCCATAAACGTTCCAATCTGGTCGACTTTGACTCGTCTTTGACTCTAAATATTGCAATTTATAATTTATTGCAGCTTTACAGTAAGGCGGCGGTATTTCAACTCGTGCTCTCTGGTTGTTAATATTCATAGCAGCTACTTGTTTACAATTTAAAAGGTTACTGTCCATCTTTAGTAAACTGTGTATAGACGGACATAGACAAGAAATAAACATCATGAATATTTCTTGTTAGCACGACTCGATGAATTGTCCAAAACTCAAAGTGGGGGATCATCCTCTCTTTAAGTGGGTGCTTTGTGTGTGTTTGCCTGTGCACACACACACACATGGGAAGGGCGTGCATGGCCACAGCTCTCAAAATAGTCTCCGGTCCTCCCCTCTCTAATTAGAGACATTTCAAAAACCCCGATTTTAATTTTAGACTAGTAGCCTTTGGACCACTTATGCACACACACACACACACACACACACACACACACACACACACACACACACACACACACACACACACACACACAACACACACACACACAGCCACACACACACATAGAGTTAAACGTACACACTTAATGTATAAATAAATCTGATAGGTCACACACTTATGGATCTAAATCTTCACGCATGCACACACACACACACACACACACACACACACACACACACACACACACACACACACACACACACACACACACACACACACACACACACACACACACACACACACACACACACCACAGCCACAGACCACAAAGCCATACTCCACGGCCCAGCCTGGTAACCTAAGCACGTTGCAGGATACTCTATAATAAGTGGTTGCACATATCAAATGCACAAGCTCACTGCTCATAGCCTCGAGTCAGGAAAGTATGATAATAAAAAAGCAAAGTAATGCAAGATTCTCCACGTACTATAATTATCAAGCTTATTTATTTATCGCTTTAACATGCATGACAAGAATCTCTTCCCCCCTTAGTGTGGCTTCTCTCTCAGTGTTTGGATTTGCTTAATCAGGGTCCGCACAATGATTTCACCAAAAATATTTTGCATGCAATTACATGGATGCTCCTTTCCATGACAGGCGGTAAATGAGGCCTGTAGCTTGGCAGTGTTTCCTGATGGCTGCTACATGCCCTGCGGTGGGGCAGGCACAATGGGCACATTCACATCTTCACATGCATTGGCTGTTAAAGTGCCTGTTGTGCTCCGAGGCAGTTGGTCTCTCTGCTGCTCTCAGTGAGGTGATTCTCTCTGAGGACGGACTCAGAGAGCAAGGGGCTCCCGGCACCGCTGCTTTAGGTGGCTCTCCGTCTTTTTCTTTTTTACAGCAAAAGGGTTAAGCTTTTTGGACAGACCCAAGTGCTGAATAGTGCGGCGCAGTCTGGAAGCCTCTTATAAAGTACTTATTGAAACAAAGATGACACAGAAACCTCCCAGCCTGAGAGATCTCTCTGCCTATGTTCTCTTTCATTCCTCCTCTCTCAGCCTTCCTCTTCTTGTCTCTGCAAAAGTGTCCATTAGCCAGAGAGGGACTGAGAGACTGTGGTTCACCTGATGCCTGGCACACAATATCTGTCAGGAAATCGGACCACTGAAAATGGAACTGGATCTTTTTCATACCATAACATGAACATAAATTCATCCTGTCAGCCAGAACAGTAGCAGATATATAATATTACAATCTAAACATCTGCTCCTTATTCATTTTATTTGAGTTGTTGGACACACAAGTGACATTTTCACAGTTTTATTCTTTTCCTCAGCCTACTTCTGAAATTACAATTTACTTTCCCAGAACTATAAACACAGAAAAAGCCACATTTAGTCCGGCCAAACCTCTGACATCGGAGACAAAATGTAACACTCAACCAAACACATGTTATATTGCATCTAAATGAATCTGCATAATACTTACTCGCCTTGGATTACATACAGTTGCTGCAAAACTCAGACATGCTACTCAATAAGTAATAAATGGGGCGAAGCCTGCGTGCTAGTTCAGGCAGTCAACTCGAGCACTTATGCTGCATTCATACATAACGCCCCCTTGCCACTCTGCAACCAACCAAACAGAGTCTCCTTAATATGCCGCTCTATTGAACCTACCAGATCTCTCCATGCATTGCTTGCTGCTGCTATTGCTGCAGCTACCTCTACGTCGCTGCTGCTCGCTGCCCCACCACCACCCCAGCTTCCACCTGTAGGCTCGGGGGGGTTAGTTATGTAATCATCACTCATCGTGCTATGTATGTATGGTATATCTGTGGAGTGATGAGGGCCGAGCCTAGACGCCAAACTCAACTATATGCTGCTTCTAATAAACATTAAAGGAACACGTGAGTTGTCTGACTGAACTGCTATAATTGTTCAGGCAATTTAGGAAAAAACAACAATTGTACCCTTTATGTCAAACAACCTGAATACAAATGAAGTATACGTTTGTTTTGTATTGGATTTCAATCATTATTCTTTTTGTTCACTGTCCACCAACTTTTATAACAATGGAGACATGCATTCAATAGAAGTAGACTAGGGATATCATTATAATTACAAGACCCTTTTTATCATATTGTTATACTGTGTATGTTAGATACTTGTTTCTAAGCTTTCAAACCCATCAGCATTCTTCTGGCTTCACAGAACACATTATGACATATCACAGTCACAAAAGCACAAGTGTAAACACTTACACTAATGATGAATCAATGTTGCTGTTTTAGTTTCATGTTGCTGATAGTTTGCCTCACTGTCCCACTCTCATGGTTTACTGAGACACTTGAATACATCTGAGCTATTGTAAATATTACTAGTAACACCTGTGCTTTGCTTACTATGTCAAGTTAAACATGTCTTAATGATACACACAGTTCTTTTGAAATTCTACAGTCATTGTGAAAACCTGTAGTTATGCACCATATACACAAACTTACTGCGTGTACAATACACACACACACACACACACACACACACACACACACACACACACACACACACACACACACACACACACACACACACACACATCCTGTGACATGCCGTGACCCAGAATTCTCGGCCACTAATGAAGGTCAACACCAATTACTGCAAGTCTGTCGCCACGGGAGGAACTCAGCGAGGGGGTTGCGTGTAAGTGTTATACTGCTCTCTATCACTGAAACACAAAGGAGTTTCATACAAGTCATCTCTTAACTCAACTTAATTATTCTTCATAGTGTGGGTTTCACTTATATTTTCTTTTTAAAGCAGGTTTACCTCTAGATTCGAGACATATGCACTTTACATATAGTCCGGCAGTGGCTCAGTCAGTAGCGGCTTGGACTGTGAGCCGTAGGGTCGCCGGTTAAAGTCCCCGACCAGACCTAAAATATGGAGTGTGGACTGCTACATGGAGAGGTCCCAGTTCACCTCCTGCCCTGCCGTGGTGCCCTTGAGCAAGGCACCGGACATCCCCCTCCCCCCTCACTCCCATTGCTCCCCGGGCGCTGTACCACTGCTCCTAGTACTAGACTCCTGGCACTAGGATGGGTTAAAAGCAGAGAACAAATGTCACTGTGTGTGCTGTGTGCTCTGCATGTGTGACCATTAACGAGGGTTTCATACCTCCCAATTCTATTCTATAATATGTGATGTTTTTGACCCCAGACCGCATTATTTTTGATAGAATTAGAGGGTGTTTTATGTGACAGCTTATGTTTCGTTTTGCTTAACATTGGAGTGGAAACAGGGGGAAACACCTCGCCTGGATCTCTAACAAAATCCTGCCACTAGCAAATCAAAAGTTTTCTAGTTAACACATAATAACTTTAATACGTATAAAAACCCAAGAGTTAAAATATGTCGTGGTTTTATGGAGAGTTATTTTGGAGGCTATTTCTTGGCTCGGGCTAAGCTAATTGTTCTATCGTTATATATATATATATATATATTTTTTTTTATCTAACTCAGCAAAAAGTGAATAAACAACTCAAGCAATGTTTATCCCTTATCATGTAACACAGGTATGATATTATTGTCCCTTCGCTCTGAAGTGCCCTCAGCTTATACTGAGTGAAAGAGTCTTTGATTGAGGCCAGCTCCGTGTCTGAGAGGTTAAACTGCAGTGTAACGTCATAATGGCTTCTGATCTATTAGACCTGGCATTTGGATTGAGTAAGCGGCCTCGGAAAACATGGTAGCCTAACAGCTAACTTAAGTAAAACTCTTTATAATCCATCTTCTTGGTTCAACCACAATATTTTGTTGATCCACTCTGTCCGTACTCATTATTGCAAGTGCGATGTGTGTGATGTGTATATAAAGAGAAATGCTGCCATATCCACTTAGCTCTCCTCTGTGAACAGCCAATATACTTGAAATGCAACTCTGGCAAGCGGCTCAAATGGAAAGCAAAGAGGGAAAATGCAGTAAAAAATGCTGTATAGAGTGTTCTCGGCTGTAACATACACAAATTAAAGTGCTCACACAATGCTGTGCTGTTAGTGTAAAAGTGGATAATCGCATTGCCTTTCAATAGAATTGAATTACCTCTAAGGAAAATTCCCTCAAGGCTAAATCATTTTATTTTTTTTATTTATATGAAATTAAGCATTGCTGTGACAAACACCAGCGTGTGCAAGTCAGCATGCTAATTAAAGTGGGCTTAATTCAATAATGAGACTCTCATTGAAAATCGCTCTCATTATCTGGCTCCCATTGGTCTCCGAATTGAGACTGGATTCACGCAAGTTACCAATCTCTTTCAAGGGTTCTTGTCTTTCAGCTGGCGTGTGGTCCTGGGGGCTAAGAGACCCTATGCAAAGTTACATGATGTTTACACAGTGACACGGGTTGTTTTGACTCTCTTTAAAAAGATTAACCTGCGTCTCTCCATCTACGTTGGCCGTGGAGCGGTTGATTAACGCTCGGGGGGGGGGGAATTAGGCAGATTGTCCAATCAGCACTCTTCATGTTGTTTCAGTGGCCAACATCCTGTCACACTGCAGCAGCTCCAGGTGGTTCACTTGGTGATGCTGCAGGAGGACCCTGCATTCAAAAGAAAAGAAAACAAAGCTATAAATCAATACATATAATGAGTTCAGGCAGCTTAGCCTTGAGATGATTTTTTATTAAATATAAGTCCCTCCCTAAGTCCTTTAGTCTGTTTGTGGTTTGCTGTAGAGGCCTGCAGCGACACAGAGCTCGCTGTCCAGCCTGCCTGCATGTTTAGAGGGCAACAGAGGCCAATTGGAATCAGCACTTTTTATTTAAATGCATCTCATTCATTTCAAAATGCCAAACCAGGACGGAGCATTTCCTGTAATATGCACCCCACTAAAAACAACAACACAGGAGCCTTGTAGGGGGACGGGATGAAGGGTGCAAAGACTTTAACGCCAAACCTGCAGTGCTAATGGTGCAAACAGGACATTAAATGTGTGTTTGCAGAATTCCACCGGTGGTTAGGAAAGGTTGTTTTTTGTATCGATGTCCCTCTGCACCAGGTCGGATCTGTTGAGGTAGAAGGACTGTTCAGCTGCTCTCTGTGTTGGTGCTGCACAGGAGTTTACTTCAAGATTCTAGAAGTTTAATTCAACATTCTAAAACTGTAACTTAACATTCTAGAACTGTAAATGAACATTCTAGAATTGTAATTCAACATTCTAGAATTGTAATGTAAGATTCTAGAACTTGTATTCAACATTCTAAAACTGTAACTTAACATTCTAGAACTGTAAATGAACATTCTAGAATTGTAATTCAACATTCTAGACATTTAAATGAACATTCTACAATTGCTTTTAAGGCATTCTAAACGTAACCATGTGGGTAACTGAGCATCAATCGTCTCTGCTCTATCAACCAGTGAAAACCTAGCTTATTCCTTCCGGTGGCAAAAACCATTATAAATAAGTATTTTTAACCAAATCGCTGTGTTTGGCTAAAATATGTCATCTCGTAACCTTTTTGGTTGTTGGTGTGCTTCAAAAAGAGGTTGAAAAACACTGCTGTACACAGCACGTCAAGCCTTCCCAGCTCCACCACAGAGATTCCTCAGTAAAATGATCGGTTGACAATGACCCAAAACCAAAAGCAGCTGTAAGAAGCATGTATCTTTAGACAGACAGTTTGAGTTTACATCACACGCAGGTACTCAGCCCCCCCCCCCCCCCCTCAACGACCTGAGGCAGCATGTTACAGCGAGTAAATCACTAGAAAATAGGATTTGCGACATGCTGTCATGCCCCTGTGTGGCCCTCAAAGGCTTTGTGGGTTTAGAAAGCAAATTGAGCAAACCAACAAAGTGAGTGGCACGGTGCAGGGAGGAGCCGCTGCGGTTTACTAGACAAGACTCTTTGTATGCTTTTAACTTTTTCACACTGTCACGAACCAAGGAAACCATCATCGTCCAGGGAGCCACGGCCTTTTATACTGACACAACAAGCATATCAGTTGCATTTATTCTATTTATTTGATGAACAATTCATTTAAATTACCCTTAAAACCTTGCATTTCTTACAATATATTTTTGTTAGTCAACACAAAAAGTTTAACGATGCCTTGCAGCTAATTGTTTTGGATATTTATCTGCGACATAATGGCCATGCAGGCGTGTTTTCATCAGGTTTCATCAGGTTCAGGGAGGCGTGTGGCGCAGTGGGTGGTGTTCGGATCAGGGGAGCACAGGTTCAAACCCCACTGCAGTCAGCATGTCGTTGTGTCCCTGGGCAACACTTCACCCCAAATTGCTCCTGTGGGGATTGCCCACAGTATTGAGTATGTAAGTCGCTTTGGATAAAAGCGTCTAACATGTAATGTAAAGTTTAAAATATATTAAAAGATTGCATTTTTGCTTTTTGCATGGTGAAAGAGCAGCATTAATTTTCTGTTAACACAAGATAGCGTTCAATAATGTGGCCACTTTTTCGGTTACATAATGCTATAATGTCACTTTCAAAGCCTCAAAAAAGGCCATGTCTTGCATTGTTAGCAAGAGTAAAGAATAATGTGTGTACCTGTCCCTAATTGGATGTGTCCTTGGTCAATTCTAACTATTCCAGGTTTAATGAAAATCAGGCATCCAGTCATCCTGTTGATATACAAACAAACCAACATAAAACATAATCTCCCCATTGAAGTTGTAATAGGTTTGTTTGTACTCACATTCTTTCCAGACTTCAGGGCATGATAAACCACAGATCACATGAAGTGAAGTGTGGGTTTATACATGTGTGCTTTCCATATGTACTCTGGTTTATCTGACCCTGTTTAACCCCTCTTCCAAGAGGACACCACATGTGAAGGGCTGGTGTCTGTGCTTCTGTGTGACCTGGCTCTTTTCAAATGACCTCCTTGCCTTTTGATATTTATGTAAATCAATTAGGTGAAATGCATAAATTGGATCTCGGAGCCTGACATGTGGCCCTGTTTTTAAAAAAAATAGTTTTTATTAAATGGATTCAATTAGCCTGTCTTACTTCTCCGAGGCCTTTGTGGTCTGAAAGGGTTAAGTGCATGACAGATACCATCCGTAGTCTGGATTTAGTTATCACATTGTTGTGGCTTTAGCATATCGTTTATGGCTCTTGAAAGCAGATAAAGTCAATCTGCCATATGATCTGTCTCTTATGGCAGAATAGAGGATCCACTGGTGTACAGTAAGGCCTCAGGAGCAGACTTTAGGCCGCTGAGTAGCGTTGACTTTTATGATTAGGAAGCTATATGTCAGAGATTGAATACACTGAATGGCTGTGGACTTCGACACAAGTTCGCTTTCCTCTGAAATGCGGAGTGGGATATGTATTTGGTTTGTAATGTTTCGAAATAATACTTTAACTCTCTGAAGTCTATGTATTAATGATATATAATGAAAATGTTATGTTTTTATTGTCTGGTCCCCTGTTCTCAAGCTTCCTATAGCTTATTGGGGTGTCCCATTTCACGTTGCCTTTATGCTTCTGTCTTTTTATTTAACTTGAATGAATGATGACATGAAGCTGCTCATCTTCTCTGCTTGTTAACTCTTCGTAACTCCGGAGATGAGATGATGGCCTCTCGTGTGGCTCAGCTATCACCTGCCTCCGGACACTGCTCCATCTGTCTGATGGCTGTCCGGGAAGTGCTCTCTCTTCAACCCCTGACCTCCTAAACCGGGATCTGAATAAACAGCTAATTGGCTGGGTTTCCTGTTTAGCCTGATGGGAATGGGACTATTTCTGTCTGTTTACAGAGCTCTCTCTATTTCTTAGAGTTGTACGTTCTGTATTGTTTATGAAAGAACAATGTCCTACTCTACAACTGCGCTACAAACATCAGGCTCTGGAGATTATACAGTAGTGTCTGCGTTCCTGGAAATATGCGTCTTTTGTTGTCCGTGGGAGGGTTTCAGTTAACCCGTTTTGTGGTCTTTGTTTATTTGTGAAAGTCAGCTTTCAAGTCCTTGTGTACTGAGTAGCGAGCACATTGAAATACCATGTGTTGAAATGTCTTAACTTGAGACAAATGAGGGGTATTGTGTTAGGATGCCACATGGGAATTTTATGTTTTACCCAAATGTGCGTGAGCAGAACACACACATCTGTATAGGTTTTAAAATGCCAATCATTTCAAACTTTTTTCTCCTAGAAAATGCATTGATAATAGCAGGCTCAAGATTTCTGCACACATGCACACACAAACATGTTCACTGCTTGCTGACTAATAGCTTTTTTCTGCATGGTAAGCTTAGTCAAAAAGGAACTCTCTGTATCTAGCTGTCTGTCTTGAATTAAATGGCTTGCTTCTCCGCCAGATGTGACTTTCTCCTCTCCTATCTGTATTGAATTATTCAGGCAGTTCCGGATCTTCTAGTTTTCATCTCGGGTCTGCATTCAGTTATAGAGGAGATACTGTGCACAAAGTCAAGTAGTTAATGTCCAGGAGTCATAGGTTCAACTACAGGCTACGACACGAGAGGACTGACTCTGCTCTGATCTAAAAAACACTCTTGAAAAGTCTTGATCTAATAACCAGGATGTGTTCCAACAATTCAGTGCGGATTTGTGAACATGACATGTTTTTCATTTGGGTTCTAAAGTTAGTAAGGCCGTCCATTTCCGAGGCTTTATGTTTGCAAATGAGTGTGGATTTTTGTGAGATGACTCATATTTTCACAGGAAAGCCTAAAATAAAGATGATTTTGGTTTAAACTCTAAGTAAAACATTCAGAATGGCCTTCCTTTCAGTATTATAGTCATTATCAGTGGAGCAGCTCTCGTCTCTTGATTGCAGCCCCGTTAAAAATACATTACTCTGGTTTCTATTTTTAGTAGATAATTGTAGGAATATATTGACTTAGGTGCCCAGGATAACTGCAGCAGATGATGATTTACTTTCCATGTTGGTTGTCCTTTTGTTTGCTCCTTTTCTGTCTTCAAATCGTCCTGGTATTATGGCTGTCAGTCAAGTTATTTTGGTGAAGAAATAAGGCAGGCCAGTTTGTCCCTGTACACAAAGGGTGAAATATTAAATCTGGTCATTAAGTGAGTTGGAAGGTGCCGAGCTGAAGGCGGTGTTTTTATTGATGTGGCAGGAAACGGGGGGGGCTGACTGCTGCTGCTGAATCTGTAAATCTCGCAGACTGTTCACAGTCCGCTCCCACTTTTAAAGGCGCTCACACAGTTCCACTCTCTCGATTAAGAACACCCTACATTTTGCAAACAGCCCGTTAAGCACCATGTGGTGGAGGCGAAGATGATGTGTAACTGAAGGGTGTGTTAATAATGGCGGGCTGTCGCCAGAGCAGGGCCCCTGCTGTACCCTGAGCTCTGTGGGGCGGTGCTGAAAACATTTAACTTTGCCTCTGGAAAATTCTGTTCATGTTCAGCAAATCTGCAATAGCAAAGGACACATTGGACTTGGTTGAATATTGAAAAAGTTGATTTAAAGCACTTAGACAGGATGCAATTACTTTTTTAATATTTAGGCAAAACCACAGTCTTTCCACAACCTCTCCCAAGTGCTTTGGTATTTTAAAATTAACAACACATGGGATGTAAATGCATAGTCTTTGGTGTCAACCTTAAGTGGGCCCAACCATCCACCTCAACTTCCTCTATTCCACTTCTGTACACAAGGCTTCAAACACACTGATGCTCTTTTCGTAAACTGTCAGAACTGATAAGAAATGTCACCATGCATCCAATGAGTGTGAAGAAAACTTGAAACAAGTGATTGATGCCATTAACGCAGGAAACATGTTTACTAAGATAATACATCAACTGAGAAATAATGGGGGATTTTCTTAGACCTCTATACAATCAGACCTCTTCTTGAAATGTCCCCCTGTTGGATATTAGAAAGAATACAAGTTGAAGGAACTTCTGCAATTGCTTCACTTTTTTTATACCAGAGGTTGCCGCCTGATCCTAACTGACTTTGACAATTGCAAGTCCCTCGGTGCAAAGCGATAACTTGAAATATCTATTTGTGTGATTCCCTGCCAAACAAAGCAATCTCATCTTACTTCCAGTCTGTCCCATGGACCTCTGCCCTCAGGTCTGATAATAGTTTTATAAACCAAGAAATGTGCCTGTAGGCAAAGTGTTAACTAACATGGCATGTACCGCCATTTGTCTGATGTGGAAGGACATCCTTTTGATGTCAAAGTATATGCCAAATGATTATCAAGATTACAGCTTTCCTCTTAATCTTGATGTCCTATTATGTCCTTCACCTTAATTTGAAACATCTTAAGCTAATGTCTCTGATCATGGTGTGAAATTGCTGCACCAAGTGGACATTTCACTGGGCTTTCATCCTCCGCTTGTGACCCCTTCACTGTGTGTTTGGCTAAACCTGAACTCTCCTTCAGCCCTGAGGCTGATGTCCAAGATATTTACTCAGTACTGTATTATATACTTCAGTTTATTCTCAGTGGGAATATTACTAACAATACTGTTTTTCTTTTTCAGGTTATTGAGCCACAACAAAATCAGAGTTCTGAGAAATGGCTCCTTCTTTGGACTTTATGCTTTGGAGAAACTGTAAGTAGCCTGCTGATTTATCATACTTATGCAAAACCACTTCTGCAGATGCTTCAATGTCTTGTTTATTCTGTACCAGAGATATATCTTTTATGCATCCAGCTGTTATTTTAGCTTGCCTCTGGGCCTTAAGGGAGAAATACGCATCGAGTATCAGTAAGATCTCAGCAACTCTGTGTGTTTCTATCCAATGATGGGCTGCTGTCCAGAACGGAGGATGATACACTCTGGCTATCACAGAGTTATGTTGAAAAGCTCATATAATTACACTTCAGGCCTTCATTATCAGGTAAGTCCCACTCCACTGGATAAGATAAGGGAGGTGCGCGTTGGCAGCTTCGCCTGCGGTTAACAGACAGTCTAGCCAACCCTAGTATCATCGTAATCTCTCTGAATGAGGTGCAAGACAGAAGATAGACAGGATCATTTCTAGGGAAATGTAAATGAATGGCAGACCTGGTAAAAAAACAGGAAAGTAGGAACTGTTGCCCACTATGAGTAGAGAGTACAGAGAAGCTCTCACGCTAACGGTCTGTCTGCATGTTGGTCAGTCTACCACTTTATTCCAGACCTAAATATCTCAACAACTCTTACATGGGGTGCCACAGAATGTGGTTCTAGCTTTCATGGACCTACTGTATTTTGATCACCTGACTTTGACATAACATGACATATTGGGTTTCAAGAGAAATGGCTTAACAGCTATTGGATGGAATTACTTGGTACATACATTCATGGTCCACAGAGGATGAATAAAATCAAGATTAAATGTATTCAAAGTCTTTAGTGATCTCGTAACATTTATAAAACATTACCATTGGGTCACAACTTTGATTTGTGCTAATTATTAGCAAATGTTTTCATGCAAAAAGGTTGAGTATACTTAACACCAGCATGTTAGCATTGTCTTTAAATCAGTCTGTTAGCATTGCCGTTGTGCTACCGTAGCTTGGTGACATTTGACTTGAAATACAGATAACAAGAGAGACATCTGACAGTGTACACAGTGATGGTTAAAATCACAGTACGCATGATAATATGTATTTTGATCAGAATTACAGTAAACACAGTCAACACTGGCGTTTACTATCTACAAGCTTCTGCTCCTTGGATACTCTGACGTGAGAATCACAACTTGTGTGTTTCCCACCAGACACGAGGTGTTATTTTACAGAGCATCCCAGTAAAGCTTTATAGCGTCCTGGTAGCAAACAACACACATGGATCCGCTTCAGTGTGGATACTGTAGTCTGGCAGACATACTTAATTTGTTGGGGAGGGGGTGGGTATGTTGTAGGGATATTAGTTCCACATGCCACTCAGAGCTGCCACCCATGAAGGTTACAAGCTTCTCAAAAATGTTGAAAGAAAGACAAATATGGTAATTTGTTGCAGTTGTTGGCTTGTTATTATGTACCTGCTGGAGCTAACACCAGACCTGCCAAATTTGCTGAGATTGCTATTTTCATGTCTGGCATCTGAACGCCATGGGAGAATAGATCCAAGGCCAAGTTCTCACCTTAATTGTCTAGCAACAAAAAGGCTAATAAAGCTGTTGACAGGAAGACAATACAATACCCTGTGACTAAAATGGCTTAGGAGGATAATTAAAAGTAAAGCCAAAGAAGTTGCTTGAAGTTTTTGATGTACATCGAGCTGGTGTTGCTTGTTTTTGTAAGTGCCGAGAGTGTTCCCCGTAGGGTCGCTGGATCGGGTAACCGGAGCTTACCCACTAACAGGCCCTTGTAGCTGGAGCAGTGATAAAACTAGCAGGGGGCAACAGGGTGGAGCTTTCATGCAGGCTCATAGCTAGAAGACCTGTGAGAAAGACACAGAACAGGCTAAACAAACCAGCACACACACACATACTTATTCTCTTGGCGCCTGGTGTTGAGGAGAGGACAAAACGTAAATCATGCAGGCCTCATTTCACTCCTCTGCCGCAACCTCCTCTGGCTCTCTGACACACAGCAGTGGAGGTCCGCTCACTCACTCACTCACTGACGTCTTCAACCTTTAATTGAGCCATGCACAGTTTATAATTACAACTGAGCTCATGGTCAAATATGCTGTCTGATGCGAAAAAGTGCTGCATTGAAATTCACCGTTGCTGTGATGGAAGGGTGAATTTACGGTAAAAGGTTTGGATGTGAGATTTCAGTTTTGTTTTGTGTCTCCAGGTCTTCTCATTCTTTCCAGTATGTCGTCTACATGTGCTAATCATTTGGAGCAGTAGTGAACAGTTACTCATATTATGTGGTCAGTGCTGTAATCAAAGGCCGGCCCACTAGGGCTGGGTAAACACACATCAGGGAATAAGACTGCATCTCTTCCCCTATGTGACAAGGATAAACACAGTCTGCTCCCTGACTGCACATGCTCACTCTCACTCTCTGTTGTGACTCCAAGTGTGCACTGAAGCTCTGAGTGTGTTTCCTAGTATGGGCAACCTTTGCTTCTTGTCCAGTCCTTTCAAATGGCTCTGGTTCTTCTCTCAAGGCCACTCACACTAGACTATCTATTCAGACCTAAATGTAGTCTGATCGGCTGTTGTTGCTGGGAGAAACAGCTCCAGGGCAGGCCACCCTCCTCCAGGCCTGGGCCAGACAGTGCAGCAATCTACACAGTTAGCCCTTTCATTGGGACAAACCTCCCCAAAGCCACTGCGCCTTCATAACCTGCCAAACCACCCAAGTGCAAAGGAGCAATTTAGCCTTGTTTGTTTTTGCCCTTTTACTGGACTACTGTGTTTGTGTAGCTCTTTTTAAATATGCCTGCCATCCAACAGCTACACTTGGATGTTGGAAATATCCCTTTTTTCCAGCTTGTGGGGTGCAACACCATTTGAATCATACCTGGTTTCTGTGTCAGTGGTTGCTATATGCAAAATAACTTTCCAACACGCGATCAGGCCGTCGATACTGTACCTCCATCTTTCTGATGGGATCTGACGTTGGCAGCCCCGCTAACGAGCTGGGACCTTTATGAGTTGTGGACAGATCCCAGCAGCCTGCCCTGCACTGATTTGAGGCGAGGTAATGAGAATAATGAGCAAAGAGAGGGTCGAGCCGGTCTGGCACTTGTCCAAGCAGGGCCCCATGCACCATGGGACACAGGACAGGCAGGCAGGGGCACAAGGGGCCCCTCATTACCAGCTCTGCTCACCCTACAGGGAGAGAGGGAGAGAGGGAGCAGGGAGGGAGAGCAGAGGGCAGCAATGATGATGGATGAGGGAGCAGCAGGGCGCTCGCAGTGAACAGGTCTGGAAGGCAGGAGAGAGTGAGGCTTGTGGTTAGGACTGGTTAGAGGCTCAAAGGTGTTGGCAGCATGAGAGACTTTGTCAACAAGGGAGTCTGAAATGATTCCCTACAGTATAAATCTACCTGACATGACTGTACTTTTACTTCTTGTTGCACTGCAGGAGAGTATGCACAGGGAATATTTGTGTTTATTTATTTAAGAAGGGACAATGCACATTGATAAAAATGAGATCATGCTGACGTGCCAGACTTAGCCATGAATGCTAATTTTCTTCTGCAAAAGAACATACAAGAGGACAAACGCACAATAAAAAACATCATATAATAGCTTATTATAAAAAACGCTTCAGCAGTAGGAAATAAGGAGTTGTTTATTTATGCTTCTAAAGGAACAAGAGTTAAAACCTGCGACCGATAATAAGACTCACAGTGCATGATATTGTGCAGATGTTGGATATCTTTAGGAAAATGTCTTCATGATAAAACATATATACACCATTATCACATTAAGAATGCATGGGCCAATCCATTACTCCCTTGCCTCGATAGTATCTGTTTTACAAAAAGGGGAGGCGGGCCACTCAGTCTCTGCCTGAGGCTCTCTGAAACCAACCTTGAAATCTCCTCTGCCATTCTGAGCAGCCGGGGGTTAGGAAGTTGTCCAACTTAAACAACTTTACCATCTGATGGAGGGGAAGTGGAGCCGAGATGGCTAAAGATGGTATGGTGGCTGGAGAGGAAGGGAGGGAGAGAAGGAAAGCTCTTGCCGTTTGTCTTCTTATATAAATCTGAGATTGTTTTTCTTCGTGGGAGATTGATGTTATTTCCACACAGGCCAAGCAAATTACATTGATGAGTCGGAACAAAGCCGAGGTGGGCAGCATGCAAAAACAGGGGATAATGTGCAGACATGGCTACGAGACCCTCTGCCTAGACCAGTGTGAGTAAGACAAGGTTCAGATTGAAGCAGCCCACCACTCAAAATAGAGCTAAGGCCAGTTACGGAGGTTACACATACATTCTCATTTTTTCCTCAATGAAAATTGAACATTTGTGTTAGCATATTTTGCCCGCACACGCCATTAAGTGGCCCCCGGTTAGGCAACAGTCACCTAATGAGAGTGCATGACATGAAGAGGTGGAGCGGGTGAGGAAGGGGTTAAGCGTGCTGGAGAGTGGAAACAGAAAGGGGGGTTGCTGCTGGAGTTGATAGACTCCAGATGTGTCTTTCAGATAAACTGAAGGAACGGGGTGTGTTTGTATTGCAAGCCTAGCTCAGTCGTGGCTCTGGGGGTTTATTGAAACAGCGAGCGAGCCCCCTCATAAGCCCATTACCAAATTGGACGGTTTATACGCCAGTAACTCTCTCTCACACACTCATACGGCAAACTTGATATGGTTTCAATGGCATTTTCCTTCAGAGGAACTTGAGCTTTTCCAGGACGTACTACCCCCCACTTCCGTTTGTGTTTCTTTTCTGTTTTATTTTTGCATCTCCCCTCTCCCAGCTCACTGGGTCTCTCGCTGTTCCTCCCCCTTCCCACTCGGTACATGCTGTAGTCCACCTACTGGAGGAAAATTCACTCGCGGACATGAGTCTCCGCTTTCATTGATAATTTGAATGAAAGGCGTTTGACCCCTTCCATCCCAGTTACAATGTGTACATTGTCTCAACTCTCTGGTTGTTAAAGATGTCGAATGAGACGTTTGGGTCTTTCACATCAATTGACTCAATTTGACAGAATCAAACTAATATAATTTGATAAATGTTAGTTAGATGAGTAAGTAAAACACTAAGACAATAGTGGCCTTTTTTCTCCTCACCTCTGAGAATCTGACAAATAGTAAGATATCCTGCGCGTCCCATCAAAAATAATAAGTATTTTCTTCTGCACGCTTTTAGACTTCATAAAGTTCAATAGGGCTGCAAAGCGGGCATTGCCTCCTTCTGTCGTCCGGTCCAAAAACTACAGTCAGTACCAGACCGTGGCTCCAGAGTTTCCTTTGGCACAATAATCTCCATCTAATTTTACTGCACACTATAGAAACATATAATCAATTTAGGGCATTTAACAACTCAAGCAAAAGTGTATATTTCTATTTCTGTGCCGCTGGATACACAGTTTATGTTTCTGTCAGTAACGAGCAGAGCTGAGGGCTTTATTCTCTTAAACCATAATACACTCATGATGGTCAGGTGGTGATTGTTCAGGTTTGACGGGAGTCAAAAGTGTGTGTGCAACGGTTTTTCAAATGACAGCAGATTTATGAATGTACTAGCCTCTATTTGCTGCTTTAGCTGCATGCCAGCACTAAGAAATCCAGAGAAACAGTGATAACAAGTTGATGAGGTATACCCAATCTTAGAGGAACCAGAACAAAGTAAAGAAAATAATCTGGGGAAGGGGCAGCAAAGCAGGAAATTAGTAGAAAAACAAGAGCCGGCAGATCCCGGTTTCCTGTTTTGGGGGGAGTAGGTTTGGGGCCTGTGTTACAGAGCCCCTATTGTGAGCAAGTGTGTTGAGGAGTCTGGAGGTGGGGTCTGCGAGGCCAAACACAGGGACGATTTTGCCCAGTACCGAATCCCCTTACCCACCTGCCCCTCCCTAAAGGGGAAAGCTAGCTAGTAAAAAAGAAGGCGAAAAAGGAAACTGTAAAAATAAACGAGCAAGGGCCTCCGTGCTACAGACGCCAACCAGACAGGAAATGACACGCAGCACAAAAATGGTCTCCACTGACCTCTGTCAGGAACCGAGGTGCCTGTTATCCCTGCGTACTTTTTCTCCACCAAAGCTCCAATCCTTCCATATATTTGTTTATCTTGTCAGGGAATTGCCTAATGGTTTGCTACAAGAAATAAATACAGTTTAAGAATAAATAATGGCTCTCTGCTGCCATGTCTTTCCATTAAAACAAATTCCAGGAACAGGAAATTCTTGATTCCAGTCTAGCGATAATGAGTGGCCATTCCCTGGCTTCGGTCATTTTCCCAGCTCCCTGCGGGGCCGGGGCCTAAACAATGTCAATGGAGCACTCCAGTCCCCATGGCTGTGCTCCTGATAAGGGAGCACTCCACGTCTGAGCGCTTTACAGACCATGTCTTCATTATTACCCTCTCGATGCCCTACAAGCACGTCGGTCCTCTCCAGGCTGCTCATCCCATATCCCCACAGAGAAATTACTCTTCAGAACGGCAGAGGACCAGCCCTATTGATCAGGAGGAGTTTTGGGGAGGGGGGGAAATGTCAGTCGCTGGTGTTAGTCCCAGCGGCTGCAGACAATGGCCTCTTCTGCGCTAAAGTCTGTCACAACCCCATCACACAGGCCACATGTGGAGAAGTGGATAAATCACTGCACCCGAGGTTACAAAGCTACATTCTAAAAGGAATAATAACCTGTCAACACCAACCATGTAGCTCCTTCTGAAGATAATGAAAAAGTGACATCTACAAGTTGCAACTTTCAACCTTTTTAACTCTGATATGTTCATGCTCAGCAAGCGTGAGGCTTTGAAGTATTTCTTCTGTCTCCGCTATTATCCTCTTGCTCGGTGACAGATGTTGTCATCAGTGTGGAGGCCACTGAGCTGTGAAGTTGTTGTCAGGGAGGGCTCTGTCTACTCCAGAGGGCACACAGACAAGTCATCGCCTGAGAATGAGCTACTGGACTGTAGGTTGGAAATAAAGTTGGAAATAAATCTTTGGGAGTGGGCGAGTGGCGCGGGGCTGCAGCCCAGATTTAGCCTGGATTAGGGTGTGGGTCTAAGCACTTGGCGTGTGATTCAAGCCCTGTTGACTGTGGTGAGCTCCTCAACATTCCCCAGCTTGGTGATAAGAGAGTGCATCAGAAGTAGTGGACTGCTGATACTCCTCCGGCCATACACACACTGCGCTGTAACCTCTCATGCCGCGGACACAGGAGAAGACTTCAGGAAATGCTTAGGTTTGAAGTGTGATTCAAACCTAAAAGTGTGTGATCACTTGTTTTTCTATTGCTAGATGAGTGCTGTTTTTCACACTGGGTAACATGTTTGTCTCCAGAAAGCTTGAGGTGCTTAAACACTATCATGTTATGTGCCTCTCAGTTCGTTTTATTGGCTGAAAATCTCTACTACTCAGTTCGGGTCATGCATTTTGCTTTAGGTTACTGTAAATATCCAAAAAGAGAATGTAAACCAATGCAAGGTAAGGCATGTGTGTATAGCCCCCTTCAACACAAGGCAATTCAAAGTGCTTTACTAACACATTTAAACATTAAGGGCATTAAGAAATAGTACAACAAATTCACATTTTAAAATGAGATTTAAAAAAGTCCTTAAATAGCGAAGAGAATACAATAAACATAAAACAAGCTAATATAGAATAATACAGGTATAAAATAAAACAATAAAAACTACAGTGCAGTGTGTAAGATATTCAAATGTATTTGATTTAACTGAAAGCAGCGGCAAACAGAAAAGTCTTCAGCCTGCATTATGCAACGTCTCCAATGCAAGGTCTCTTAAGGACAGCAACAGCAATGCGGTGTATGTGTGTATGCTTGTGCACATACTGTTCTGTTCTGTCTGTTTAGAAACACAACACATGTTTACAATTATTTTCCATCAACTTACCATGAACTAGTTGATGCTGTGTGATTATAGCCTTGATTTTGTAAGGTAATTTATATGTAATTTAGATCTACTTTGATCTGAATCAAATCTTGAATTACAATCATGCTGTACCATTATTAAGAGTTTAGGGGCCTAACGTGAAGACAGTTACTCTAAAGGAGGCCAAACATGTAGCCTACATTACCCACAATTCAACGCCATCACCAACACTTTGATTGGAGATGTGGGTGTTATGCGGTAGCGGCTAATGTAGCCTTCGATGAGATAAAGGAAGTCAGTCTTGAAATCTGGTCAAGGATTCTTTAAATTAAAAAGGCACAATCGTTTATAAAATTACAAGAGTACAGAAAAATGTCCAACTGTTTTGGACGTGATGCAGTTGATCATAAATGCACTTATTTTAGAGTGGATTAAATGTGTTAAATACAAGGTATCACCATGTCGGCAGATCATTTAAAATCATTTGAAGACACAAGGCGTGTGTGTATGAGTGTGAAGAGGACATACAGGGAGGGAGCGACGGTCATCAGGGAGGAAATAGTGAGCAGTGCCTCGTCTTTCAGCGCCGCACTAATGAGTCCCGGGACACACAGATTGGAAACAGCAGTATTGTTCTCAGGTCCTCAAATTCTATTCAGCTCCTAACACACAGAAACACGTTTACATGTACAGAGATTACAGGCCCCCACACACACACACACACACACACACACACACACACACACACACACACACACACACACACACACACACACACACACACACACACACACACACACACACACACACACACACACACACACACACACACACACACACACACACACACACACACACACACACACACACACACACACACACACACACACACACACACACTTACAAACAGTAAGCTGATTTTTTTTTTTTATTCCTAAAATAGAAATGAAAACGTCTACACCTTTTTAAAAACCTGTGAGTGAAGTTGTTGCAAAGTGACAAGCTGGCATGCACTCAAAGAGCTGGGCTGTCTGCTCTCAGACATACACAACAGACCTCAGCCTTTTGGTCCGGTGCCAGATCTTTGCTCCATCATTATAACCTGCATCCATAATCCAGATATGAGCGATGGCTGAGCGATGGCTGAGCGAGAGCGTGGACCAACAGCAAAGCCCCTGATCTCTGACTCTGTCCCAGCCATACCACACTGTCTGCTTCTTTACTGGAAGTCATTTTCTAAAACAATTTTCCTGCCCTAGTTTGATCAAAATAGCTCATCTCTTGGAAAGAGGACAAGACAATGGTTAAGAGATGCCTGAGGTTGTACATGGTGTGAGGCAGCGTGGTTCGAGAACAGCGCTGACAGATCATTTTGGTGAGAAAAAAGGACCAGAAAGTCCCCTGAGGTCTTGCCTACCACAGTGGTAGTAGTGATTTAGACAAAAATGCAGCCGCAGCATTGATGCTTTTGAGCCACTGGAAGAAAACCCTCTTCTGTGACCAGTCCGATGGGAGCAGGCATTTTTCATGCTGCAGCAACAAGGATCGCTTTCCAGCCCACATCGACCACGTCCTGCCGATTACCATCCATATCCTGACCTGCTCTAACCTAGATATTCCTAACTTGCCAATAAAAACATCCAGGATTGAAAATGTAAATGATAGGAAGAGCACCTGGCTGAACAGAGGGCAGGAAACATGAGTGGATAGTAATCAGATCTAGGTAGATTTACGAAATGAATGTTTGTGTTTGCAATGACTAACACTAAAATGTGAAGTCGTTGTGAAACAAGCTGAACATTGACTAACACTATTAGATTCCACATATTTTATTTGGTTGAGTATCTGCATCTGGCTAGCTTCAATCCCAGGGGGCAGACGGGATAAAATGTCCTATCTGTTTGCAGAGGTTCCCTGCTGTGTCCCACTGGAGGAGCCAAGTTTAGGAAATGTGTCTTCACTCTTCAAGTTAAAGAAGCCTCCTTTCGACATCTTGGTGTTGAAGCAATAGTTCAACATTTTTGGATATTTGTTTATTTGGTTTCTTGCTGAGAGTTAGCTGAGAGGATCGATGTCAATGTCCATTAAGTATGAAGCTGCAGTCTGTTAGCTTAGCATAAAGACTGAAAGCAGGAGGAATCAGCTAGTGCGCCTCTGTTCAAAGGTGGCCAATAGGAGAATTATTGTTTTTACATTAAGTCTTTTAATGGATTAAAAAACAAACACAAAGTTAATATTGAGCTTTAGAGGTGCTGGTAGGCAGGTTTGGTTTCCAGTCTTTGTACTTAACTCAGCTTCTGCCTCCAGTTACAAGATAACCATACATATACAGTATGGGTTTAAATATTGTCATTTAACTCCCAAAAAAGTGTTGCAACTGTATCCAAATGTATAACTATTTGCAGAGACATTTCAAAATCATCCCTTTTAGGCTATGCATGTTCTTATACCCCTTATGCTTTCTCTCCGCAGGGACCTCAAGCACAACCTGATCAGCACCATCACGCCCGGAGCCTTCCAGGGCCTGTTCGAGCTCCGCAAACTGTGAGTAGACGTCAACAGAAGTGAACATACTGTATGACCCGAAATCATAGACACAGGGATGGGAATGGCATGAGACAAATGAAGGAAGCAGGGTGGTTTTTTGTTGTTAAATGAGCAGCATTTACAGAAGAAAATGGCTCACATATCACCTCGTATATATCTTAAGCAGATACTGTTTTGGCAGCTCATGGTAGATAACATGGGTTATATTGAGCTCCTGGTGTCAGTGTGACCAAAAAGGCCTCCTTCAACAAGTGTTTTTGCTGATCCTTGTGGGGGCCCTGCATTCTCATCTCTGGTTCCTACCTCCACCACCGTGGAAACCTCAGGGCCAGGCAGAGGTTTCTCACACGTCAGTGAAGCGACTGTTTGCGTCTTTGGACACCGAGCTCTGGTTTTGGCGTGGGTCGTTCTTGGTCGTCTGTGCTGCACCGCGTGACTCCCCTTCCCTCCTCCCCCTACTTGTGTTTTCCCTGCAAGGTCTGGGGCTTCTCAAAACAAACAGGGGGAGATAAACACATGCTCTGGACAGCTCTCTGCTGGGTAGTGTCAGAGGTGCAACAGAGCAGATCCCTCTCTGGCTGTGGCTATACATCACACTCAGAGGTGGACGGCAGAACAGGGGCCCCGCTTTCACCCCATCACTGATAAACTCTAACTGGGGTCCCATGGAGTGGAGATCAGGGAAAGTGGCAAGGACTGAGGGCATGATTGTTTAGATGTTAACATTTCTAACTAAGCTTTCTATTAGTGGGAAATAACTTTGTATTTTAAAACAAGAGCAGAATGGTAGTGTTGCACAGTTTTACCGGAAGGTCCTTTGTGTAGTGTTTGATCTGATATCACAAAAACAACATGCAAAAGAGACAAGATATCACAATCTGTTGAGTCCTCCTGATTTAAAATTAACTAAATTCCTTTGTCTTTTCACATTTCTAGCGACCTATCCAACAACCGCATTGGCTGCCTGACTGCAGAGATGTTCCAGGGTTTGACCAATCTCACCAAACTGTAGGAGTTAAACTGATACCATAAAAATACAAATCTGCGTTGTTGGAAAGCCATGGAATTAACTTGTTTATATATTTTTTGTACTGATAGGAACCTCTCTGGCAACATCATATCGACTTTAGACCCAGGAGTGTTTCAGGAGCTGCCGTCCCTCAAGCAAGTGTGAGTATTAGAGGGCAGTGGCACTATACTACAATAAATCCACTCTCACAGAAAACAATCTTTTATCTGAATAGAATCATAAATAACGTAGAAACAATTTTGTTTATTTAAAATATCTTTTAACTCAAGCCTGTTGAAAACTCATAAAAGCATACAAGCAATGATCATTTGTTTCACTTGTATTTATTTAGGTTAGGATATTCTCTTATACAATTATTTGTAGACGTTTGAACCAAGGCAAAAATAAATTAGCAGATATATCAGATTTTAAACATTTCCGATTTGAGCAAGCATGTTCTTGATTATAATAGACCAAACTGTTATGTATTGCATCAAACAGTAAATGTATCTCAGGGTGACAACAACACATCTGTCATATATTACAGATAGTGTTGTATTCAACTGAGAATTTGGTGTCACTTAACAAATAATAGTATACATGTGGATCCTATAAAGAACAATACCAATAACACTGGAGCCAGGTGGAGTGAAAAGTAGAATAAATGACCGTTACTTCTCTCTACAGAAACTTTAACTCGGACTACCTGTTCTGTGACTGCGGGTTACGCTGGGTCCCGGGATTCTTCCGCAGCAGTTCAGCCCGGTTGGGGGACGAGACCCTGTGTGCCTACCCAAGGAGCCTGAAGGGAAAGCCCCTGCGTGGACTGAGGGAAAGCCAGCTGAGCTGTGGTGAGCGCCCAGCGTGAATAAGGCAGTTCACCACTTTGTTTCATAGAACATTGGCTTGTGTAAAACAATGACAGCACGCTCATAACAACCGTTTAAGATCGTTCGTGTATTTTTAAGATTTAGTGCGCCAAAAAGGGGTTAAAAGAGATCAATCCCTGCAGCTCAGCAGGAACTTATTTCTAAAACTATCAGTGAGCCGTGTTGACAACTAATCCTGTGGGTTTAATTTATGAATTGCTGCTGCCTGCATCCAATCTTCCCCAGAAAAGCAGACTCATGATAGCTTCTGTGGAAACATTTAGATGAGGTTGAGTAATGAGAGAGCAGCAGAAGTAATTCAGAGTGATGTGTAATGGCGGCGTCTTTTCCCACCATGTTGCTCAGACGGTCCTCTGGAGCTGCACACCCTCTCGCTGCTGCCATCCCAGCGCCAGGTGGTCTTTAAAGGCGACCGGCTGCCCTTCCACTGCACCGCCACCTTAGTGGACAAGATCACCACCTTGCACTGGCGTCACAATGGTCAGCTGGTGACCTCTGACCCCGAGATGGGCGTCCAGCTGGAGGACAGTGAGCTGCATGACTGCACCTTCATCACCAGGTACAGAAATGTATTAAATGATTGCATGATTAAAACCACTCACCTTGTGCAAAGTGATCTGATGTAGAATAATGTATTTTCTTTAGTGCTGCACACTTTAGAACATGTGGTGATAATTTGTTATAATTAGCTGTCTCTATCCTCTCTATCCAGTGAGCTTATCCTATTCAACGTACATGTGGAGGCCAGGGGAGAGTGGGAGTGTGTGGTTTCCACCGGGCGGGGCAACTCGTCTCGCACTGTGGAAATAGTGGTGCTGGAGAACAGTGCCTCCTTCTGTCCAGAGGATAAACTTGTCAACAACCGTGGGGAGTTCAGGTTAGTAAGAGATCCAAGGATTATTAATACATACCTAAAGAAACAGGGGTCTCACCCTGCTCTGGTTTTTAATCCCCAGGTGGCCCAGAACTCTGGCGGGCATCACTTCACATCAGTACTGCCTGCAGCTGCGTTACTCCTCCCTGCCTATGGAGGGAGGTATTGAGGAGAAGAAAGCCTCTCGATACTGTGACCGCTCTGGAAACTGGCAGGAGGGTGACTATTCAGAGTGTCATTACACTAATGGCATCACCCGCGTCCTGCATACCTTCATCCTGGTCAGTAGCTTAACATCAATATATGGTTCCTGTTCAGTAAATGCCATGTAGACTTGTTTCAAAACGTCATACCTTGCCCTGTTTTTGCCTCACAGATGCCCATCAATGCGTCCAACGCGGTCACTGTGGCACATCAGGTGCGCACTTACACCATGGAGACTTCAGGCTTCACTGACTCTGTGGATGTGTTGTATGTGGCGCAAATTATGGAGAAGTTTATGGAATATGTCAGACAGCTGCGAGAGGTAAGATTTGATTGTATATGTATCTACATACAGTATTTAGGTATGTTGTGTTTAATCCCAAACAAAATATTTGTGTTTTTGTTCCAGCTGTCAGAGGTGTTGGTGGAGATGGGCAGTAACCTGATGCAGGTGGACAGCCAGATCCTCGCTCTGGCCCAGAGAGAGAAGAGAGCCTGCAGCTCCATCGTCTCCTCTCTGGAGACGCTGGCCTGGCCTCAGCTGCATGGCCACGCTCAGGACTTCTCCATGGTAGGGACTGTCAACCGAAATGTAACTTTTATCATAACCTTTTTATCAGAGCATGTTATAAGCTGAATATATCCTGGAAATATATATATGTGGGGTCCCCAAATTGACCATGTGTTAACTGGTGCCTGGAGAGGTGGCTGACCCTTACACTGCTTCCCAAGAGGTGTTTAGTAGCAGCTTTTTTTCTAACATAAGGAATGGTCAAACACAGAGTCAAAATGTTTATGCTGTGAATGTGCAACAATGAAAGCAAGTTTAATGTGATTCCTATATTCCCATTTTATTGTGACAACAGGAAATTACATGTATGTGTAGTTATTACAATGTGGGAGTTTAGTGTAAAATTGCTACTATGGTGCATATGTTTATATTTTCACAATGATTTAGCCTCTTACACAAAATGTCCTATGTTCAGAAACATTAAAGCAAAATGTAAACCCTATCAATGATCTGAATGGCTGATGAACACATGACAAAACATGAACACATTATTTACCCTTTATATTTTGATGTATGCAGGTATCTAAGAACATCGTAATGGAGGCCCACTTCATTAGACCGGCCCACTTCACTGGCATCACCTGCACCGCGTACCAGCGTCGGGAGGTTTCTACAGGCAGCCTGGGAATGGAAACCTCAGAATCCACTCATGAGCAGCAGCTTCGTTTCCGCTGCAGCACCGGCTCCCACAACACCTCCCTCAACCATTTCCCACTAAAGGTAAGCTTGAGGACCTCTTATTTTGGATGCTAAATACTGTGCTATATTGTATCTGCAATCAAAGTCATCAAGTCGCTCTGGTGGATTCTAACATAAATACAAAATGTGTTTACTTCCACAGAATTCAGTAGCCCTGGCCTCCGTGACGCTCCCAGCTACTTTGTTCCCTCCCGATGCTCCTGCAGACTGTAAGCTTCAATTTGTAGCCTTCAGAACTGGCAGCTTTTTCCCTCTGTTTGGGAACTCAAGCACCACCGGGCAAAACTCTCGTCGCCGTAGCGTCAACACTCCAGTCATCTTTGTTGGCCTAGGTGAGAAACCCTCTCAGCCTATTTTGTGAAACCACTTTTGTTTTCTCATATTCAAACAAAATTGCTCCTAAAACTACTGCTGGAAAGACTTTCTGAGACTTTTTTAGTTTTACGATCTTGTGGATGGCCTTGTGGGATATGACATCATGTTAAAATATTTTAAGTTCTGCAACACTGTAGCATTATCCACACAAAAAAGAGTCTGTCTGTAGCATCAGTAATTGGGTCTTGGGGTCAAACAAACACACAGCAGTTAGTTTTGATTTTCAACTATTTCAATCTTCAGAAAAATCCATTGAGGAAGCCATTTCTCTACCATCCAGTAGTGCTAGTTTATTTCATTATTGTGACTGATGGAATTTACTTTATCTGAGCAACCATGCCTGACGCATCACAGCCCTTTTCGTTGTTCATTTGTTGTTCAACCTTGACAATCTTTGCAATCATTTTAGCTATTTCCACCTACGTATACAAACACATTAGGACCCAGTTTGTGTAGGATGTTGAGAGATGTCCTTCAAATTGAATAAACTCTTGAAGCAATGTATCAATGTAAAAGTATCCGTGACTCAATTTCCCCTCTTTCGCTACAGACGGCTGCAGCATGTGGAACCACTCGGAGCCCATCTGGGTGTCTCTGCGTCACTTGTACCCTGGTTCTGATGCTGTGGCGGCCCAGTGGAGCCTGAAGGGTCTGGAGAAACAGGGGGGCTGGAGCCAGGAGGGCTGTCAGCTGGTCCACAGCGACAGCAGCACCTCCACCCTGCGCTGCTCGCTGCTCAGCAACTACGCTGTGCTGCAGGTAGCTTGATTTTCATCATCCATTACGGGTTATCTTTTTTTTCTGAATGAGTTGGGGTTTGAACTTTACTTTACATTAAGCATTTCAAAACACAATTAATTTCTAACAAATAAACAAAAACATGAATAAATTAATACAAAAGTTAAAAAATACAAAAAAACGATGGAAAACGTTTGTCAGCACATAATTTGCCTCCCAACTCATACTTACGAAACAAACAAACACCCCCTCCCACCTTGCCACCCACCCACCGCCCCCTTTTAACATCTGACTTACACACACTCAATCCCACACACACACAGACTCACAGACATTTGACAGACATTCTTAAAATGGGACTAAGTGTTGTTTGGATGCTGGGAGATGTTGTGGCTCCACTCCATCTACAAAGCTTCATAAATTGTTCTCCATATGATATGAAATCGTTTTCCCTTATTTCTGTCATTTACATTTTTTGCTTAAATTAGTAATAATCCTGGATTATCAAGGTTCAATGAAATGTACATTTGTGTGGAATTTTTCTCCAGGAGGTGCCTGACTTCCCCAACTCCAACCCCATCTCTGTGAGGGTGCTCCACCCTGTGGTGTACGCCTGCACTGCACTGCTCCTCCTTTGCCTCTTCACCATCATCATCACACACATACTACACCACAGGTAATAATAATAATAATAATAATAATACATTTAATTGTTATAGCGCTTTTCCCAGTGCTCAGAGACGCTTAATGTATGTATGCATTGTATGTGCATGAACACACTTCTTTTAGTTATTTGCTTCTTATTAAATAATTGTTATGTTTGCCCCTACAGTTCAATTCACATTTCCAGAAAAAGCTGGCACACATTACTGAATACCTGCTTCCACATAGCCATGACGACAGCCATCTACGTAGGAGGCATAAGTCTGACCAGCTACCCAGTGGTTTGTCAAGCAGTAAGTGATGCATTTAAATTCTCCTCATTTTGATTAATAGTGTGGAGGCTTGGTGTCTTACCTGAGTGTAACGTGTGACAGGTGGGCATCGCCCTGCACTACTCCTCCCTCTCCACCCTGCTGTGGATCGGAGTCAGTGCCCGGGTCATCTACAAAGAGACGTTGTGGCGAACGCCCCGACAGCCAGAGGGAGAGCCTCCAACTCCGCCTACTCAGCGACCCATGCTCAGGTCAGTGAGAAGAGCAACAACTCAATGTCACCCACTTCCTGTACTGTTTGATTGTTGCTGTCAATACGGTTTATGTTTTAGACAGAGTTTGTATGCATGGCCACCCAGACTGTGCCCCATCAAAGTGGGTCATTGTGCCCAACAACTAAAGTCCCTCTGTGTTTGATGTCCCTTGGAGGGACATAAAAGAGTCTTGCTGTAAAAGCTATAAGTCGTTATGAGTGGGGGAGGGTAGGAAAGTATGAAACCAACGAAACAGAAGCAGAGGGGGTGGTCATAAATCTGCGCAGGGTGATTCAGGGGGTGCACTGTCTTTCAAAATATTCACTTATTTTTCTCCTTCCACCCCTGCCCCTGTGATCAAGAAGCTGCAATCATACTCTGACCCCGCTGACCCCCCCCCGTTACCCCTTTGTTGCCCACTCAGCCATATGGGAACAGGCTGCATTAAATCACAGACTTCTGGAGCCTATGCTGACCCTTGTAACACTCTGCCCCCTATAGGAGTGATGGATCACACAGCTCCGTTTAAATTATAGACAGCCAGAGAAACATTGGAGGAAAATGACACCAACATGTGCAATTTTAAAAACATCGTAGCAGCCAAAGGTCAAACAGCATCCTGTGGCACAAACAAACACTGCTTTTGATTTCTGAAACTGCAGCTAGGAACTTGTATTTTAATGTTTTTTCTCTATTATTCAAGGTTCTATTTGATAGCTGGTGGAGTTCCTCTTATCATCTGCGGGATCACTGCAGCTGTCAATGTCAACAACTACGGTGACAACAGCCCTTAGTGAGTTATATTCTTTTATCCGTGCTCCATTTGGCTCTTGACTTTGTGTTGTTTTGTTTGGTGCTGAAGTGAAAAATTCTGCGTGAAACGTCGAACACACAGACGTGTCCTTGTTTTGCGCTGACCCTCCTGACTCCTCTTTCTGCTCCTTGCAGCTGCTGGCTGCTGTGGCGCCCCAGTCTTGGCTCTTTCTTTGTCCCCGCTGGGCTAGTGCTTTTGGTGACCTGGATCTATTTCCTGTGCACTGTGTTTCGCCTGAGGCACCGCGTGGCCAAAGAATGCGCAGGAACCACCCTGTCCTCTCCTGAGGCGGAGAGCCAGCCTGCCCTGGCAGGAAGCTCCAGCCTCCTCTCCACAGACTTCGCAGGGGTTCCTGTAAATGCTGTTGTAGTGCCAGAGGATCAGTACTCGCTGAAGACACAGTTCTTGGTGCTGGTGGCGACCCACTTCCTGTTTGTGGTTCTGTGGTGTTGTGGAGCCATGGCAATGTGGCTGACAGGGCACATCAGCTTGTTGTTCAGCTGTCTCTATGGGATGGCTGCCACAGTTCTCGGGGTGTTCCTGGTGGTTCACCACTGCTTCAGACGTCGGGATGTGCAGGCCTCATGGCTGGCATGTTGCCCAGGTAACCGACACTCCAACCCTGTTTCTACCTACGCGCACACCTGTACCACAGGGAGTGGGGTGCAGACCTCCGAGCAGGAATCACAACATTTCATCAGCTGCCATCCACCTGGTGACTCTCATAACTCCTCTTCAGCTCGATCATCATCCACACCGAGTGGAATCAGCAGCGTGGGCCCCGGGCCCTGCAAGCTCACCAACCTGTTACAGGTGGCACAAGACAATCCCAACAATTCCACACGTGCCCCTGCAGGCAACAACCACAGCATCAGCACTGACAACACCACCAAGCCAACAAACAATGTCCTGCCCATCATTAACTCTTCAGCGCCAGTGCATCCCCAGAGAAGGAAAGTGAGCAGCAGAACTAAACAAGGAAGCAGTCAATATCACCATCGAGGTGAGGGCAGGGGTCACTATCGTCTCAAAGCTCTAAGGACTGCGGGAGGCGGGGGCAGCCTGGGAGCTTTAGAGCCCAACGGTTTAGATCACCTCAGTTCTTCACACGTGGTTCACAAACAGGCCACGAGTGAGAATGGCAGCATCCACCTCAGCATGTCAGAGAACCAGGCGAGCCCGCTTACCAATGGGAAGCGTGTGGGAGAGTCTTTAGCGACCAGCCCCTCAGAAGGAAGCGACGGGGGCAGCAGCGGGAGTCGCAAACCCTTCCCCCTGCTGCCGTCTGTGGCGAGCAGGGCGGCCATGCACAGCGCTCAGAGACGATGCGCCAGCAGAGACAATTTGAAACTTGCTGCCGCTGTGGAGCGAGACACTAAGCGCTGCTCCTATCCTTTGAACAGTGTCACCACCACCGTGCCTGGTGCCGCCGCCCCAAACGGCACCCTCAAAAACGTAGTGCTGGAGCTAGAGCACGACATGAGTGGCACGGACCAATCTCAGAGCTCCGTCGGAATGAAGAGTGGTTTGTGGAAAAGTGAAACCACAGTGTAACCTATACTTACATGTGAACTTCTATGCATGACCTTAATGGACTCTCAAATGATTGGGTTATGTTTTAATGGTCTCTTGATTATAATAATTATATAATTTAAGGTATAAAATCATGAAGGCATCCAGGACCCTAAACTGGTAGTACTTTTGCCTCAGTAGCATTCTCAGAGTTCACTGTGAAATGGTAAAAAAATAATAAGGCAGGTTTTTTTATTATCAGTTTCAACTCATTTATTTTATTCATTTCACAAAAAAAAGTACAAGATATATCTGAAATGGGCATATAATGTTGATTTTGGATGTCGAATGAAAGCTTTAGTGTTTTGTAATTGTGATTTTTTTCCTATGCATATCAACTATAGCATGAAATGGAAAGCAAGGCAGTCCATTTCCAAAGTTCAGCTTTATGCATTTAATATTTGGACAACCCTTCACCCTTATGTTTGCTTCAAGTATTTTATTGCTTGTGATCGTATGTATGTGTATGTGTATGTGTGTGTGTGTGTGTGTGTGTGTGTGTGTGTGCGGGTCTGTGTGTGTGTGTGTGTGTCTGTCTGTGTGTGTGTATGTGTGTGCGGGTCTGTGTGTGTGTGTGTGTGTGTGTGTGTGTCTGTGTGTGTGTGTGTGTGTGTGTGGGTCTGTGTGTGTATTCATACAGAATAAGCGTAATTCCATGAACGTGGCTGTACAGAATCTTTGAGTGAATTAAAGAAGCTATGCGAGACTTTTGAACATATGATAAAAGTGTTTTATTTCTATGTTTCTGTCAGATCTTACACAACTCTTCCCTTGTTTAGTATTCAGAATTCAGAAAGAAATACAAACTAGAGAGAAACAATTGACTCACACACTCCACTAGTCATTTAAATGTATGAATGACTGCCCCCTATTGGGTGGCAGAGAAACTTTGAGTGTTCTTGAGGGATCTAAAATGTATTGTCCTTGCAGATCAGGCAATTCTTGCAGGTTCTGCAATGATAAATGTATCCAAGACATGATAACATATCAGTTATCCTACACAATGATTGTAATGAGGTTAGTTTTGAAACGTTTGTTAAAGGGGTTTCTACAAAAATATGTTTCAGGTATATAGAGCATGACTATCAGAATACCTTTATTTGTCCCACAGAGGGGACATTTACATTTGTTACAGCAGAAAAGAGCCAAAGACAGCTTAATGTTAACTAAGAAGCATGCATACAAAATATTAAGATACAACAAATAAAAAAAATGTAAACATCACTGCAAGCAGATCTTTTTTCATTCAATGATAATGTTGCCTTCACATTTCAGTAGACCTAGAAAAGCCTTAGCCATACTTCTGCATTTGAGTCAATTTGAGTCACTTGTAATTCAGGAAATTACACTGACAGGAAATAGTGTTTCCTTATGCCGCTCATTGTCAATGCTTTCCCCATTGTTCTTCTGGAGGAATTCTCAACGAAACCCAGATGATCATATATGTTTTTAATACAGTCTGTTTGTTGTGCTTATATCCTGCTTGCAGTTTCAACTTTGTGATCAGCACCTAGCAGGATGTATTCAGGATGTAATATATATCATGGAAAACCAATGTAAACATTAACACTGTCTTGCTCATGATTCAATAAGAATTTCAGTGCCATCGAGGTCGTCAGGTAAGTCATGCATCTGGTGTCAATAGTGTTGTAGGGTGTGTGCAAACTAAATGTTTATTTAAACATCATAAGACGTCAAATAAGTGGGCCGGTCGGATAAGTCACTAGCAGCCTCCCCCCCACGTTCAACGGGGGGTTGACAATTTACTAGTGGTACCAACATTCTAAAAGGTCCCATCCATATTTTCTCAAGGAATCATTGAGGCTGTGGAGTATTTTCTCTATGTTGTATGTCACAAAATACTACAAAAACCCATGAAAATGAAATAAAGTATTTTGTTCTTAACTTCACGCCCCAGTTTTAAAGGAATATTACCCGAAAACGACTAGCGAGGATGTGATGAAAAGGCCTAGAGGTTCACATCTAGGCCATGTGAAATAATATTATCAGTACTTTTAACAGTTCTTTTGAAATACAATATAAATCTTTATGAGAAAAAACATTATTTGCCTATTATAATTTAATTTCCTGCTTTGACAGTCTATATATTACTTAAACAAAGGGAGAATTTTAAAATAAATAATTTTACTTTCAAGAAACATCAGACCCAATCCCTGAAACGTTTTTAAAATTATTTTCCTGGACATTTATACCTAAACTAAATAAGACAGCTCTACTGAAGTCAGATCAGTTCTATTTGTAGTCCTATTAAATTATGATATGGCTTTAGCGAAGGTAAACTGATTCCTGATCAGTGGCTGACTCATACTAACGGTACGTGACGTCATCACACCCTCTGCGTGCTGTCCAATCACTGCCCGACTTAAACAAAATTGATAGAAAAACTAACCAATTAGGAGGCAGCATGAAGAGTAAGGGCGGAATCTAATAACATCAGGGAAGTGTTTTATGTAGCTGAGGCAAAACAAGGGAATTGTTTTTGATGAAAAGCTCATAAAGGAATTAGCCGCACCGCAGTAATGTCCTTCCTGGGGTATTAGTACCAATGTTAAGTTGGTTAACCGAGTGTTAACTTTAACTCAAGTGTTATTCGAGACTTTATCGCTACGAAGAGGAGGGCGAATAATTACGACATCAACCTGAGCTTCCTGAAGTTAAGCTAGGTAACCTAAACCAACAGAAGGAGAAACACGGAGTTCAGGGAAAGGTTAACGAACAGTTTGGCGTGGTAATATATCTAATAACTCGGATTAACGAGACTTCCGCGATGTCTCTGGCCGACCAGAGCCAGACTTGGTTCCCTACGAGTGTGCAGGTAACGGTGCACCAGGCTCGGAACCTGCGTCCAAAGGGCAAGAATGGCACCAACGACGCCTATGCCATCATGCAGGTGGCCAAAGACAAGTTTTCTACATCGGTGTCGGAGAAATGCATCGCCCCGGTGTGGAAAGAAGAGGCTTCCTTCGACCTGCCACTCTTCCACCCGGGAAACGCTGACCGGTGCACCCTGCATATCATCGTGATGCACCGGGCCCAGGTGGGGCTCGACAAGTTCCTGGGTCAGGCTGTGGTCAACCTGCTGGACCTCCATGACAACAAGTCCAGCAAAAAGACAGAGTAAGTGACTACCGAGAGGCTGGGAGGTCCTTTTGGTGCTTCCCCTGGGTGTGTTGTTGGTTGTAGTTATGAGTTCCTCTTATTTCTCTTCTCTAAATCCTCGTTAGAACTGTATTCGAGTTTATTAAAAGTGCTTCATCAGATTGCAAACTGTAGGCTACAGAATGATAATAATTCACACACACTCAGTCTAATGCAATGTATATGACTTTAAGCTACATTATCAAACTATAAATCAACTGAAAAGCATTGTTAAACTCCAATCCTAGATTAATTAGATTGGTAAACAACAAGTTATGTGCATATCCTACCATAACCCAGAGTTTTATTAATACTTTATTTAATTTATTGTACTGTAACCTTAGTTTGACCACCCTCTAAATCCAGTTTAAAACTTCTTTCCAGTTTATTAAAAGTGCTTCATCAGGCCCAGAAAGTTTCAAACTGCAAGCACTTCTTTCAAACTTAAAGTTAACCTAATTTAAAGACTATTAACATTGTTTTTTGTGGCTAACACCTGCCTGGTCATGATTTTGTATTAACATTGTAATCCAAAATGTGATAAATATCACAACTCCTTAACTACAAACAGTGGCCAAATGTTGGTATTTATTACGCTACCCGAGATATGTAATCCATCTTTGACTTCACATCATCGAAAACAGAGTCAGATTTTTGTAAGTAAACTGCCTCTTTATTAATGAATTGATAATTAGTCAAATCATGTAAGAGGATTCCTTAATTTGCGAGTATGCATAAACTGTCAAACCTAACCAATCCTGAGTTTAAATTAGCTGTGAAGTTTCGTCATGTCTAGTTTCAGAGACAAGTAGAGACCATCAGGAATATATTCTGTTATCAGGTCGAAAACTGAAACGACACACCAGCTATTCACCTTTGAACGTAAACAATGTAATATAATACCTCTCTCTCCCTCCTCTTATCAGTGTCTGAGAGGACAAACAGAAAACTATGAAGATGGCAGGATAACAGTCCAAAGATATCTTATCTCAGTTTTGTCCTCTGTCTTCTTTCTCTCTAACATTAGTCTGAGACCTTTCCTTCATACATTGGTGTGAATTCAACTCTAGCAGCTTACTGGCGTCTCACATTGCTTCTGTTAATATAGCACATTCTTCAGGGCCATTAACTAGTTAACAAATACGTCTGCTCACACCCCGATGCGTTGCGTGACTCAGCATGTGTTTGACGTAGCATGGGTGTAACTTGAGTGGAAATAAAACATTGAGTTAAATGGGATATCCACACCCTGATTCATGATGAATTTAAAAAATACAGTGCGTTCAGTATAAACACTGACTTCCAAATGTGGCTTGTAATTTTGAAGTGACCTGAGGGAGATTGAGGGTGTTAGTTTTCCAGTATCACTCAACTAAGTGCAGCTTTGATACAGCGCTACTATGACCTCACTCACTGGGTTATTGCACCTGAGTGTTATCTTGTGCACAGTACGTTTTTCCATTTGAATGGCAAAGTTCACTCCTTCTCAGGTCTGATCTCCTTCCCTCTCCCTGCTGCTCTCGCTCCCTCTGTCTCCTTTCAGACCCGTTATGCAGGGTATTGGATGTTGCTGTTTGTGCCTCGAAGCGTGCGGTGTTAGATTACTGTCCTGCTGATCCAGGGAGTGACATTGAGGACTTTGTTTGCCTCTGAAAGGAAGCTCTGACGCTGTTGTTACACAATATCGTGTTTTCAAAGATTTATTTCGGCGATAGGATTGTATATTATGCTTTTGTATGAATGGAAGTCATTGAATGTCATAAATTATAAGAGAAATAACACGATTTAGGGATGTAACGATACCAAAAACTCACGGTACGATAATATCGCGATAACAAGTCCACCGTACGGTATTTATCGCGATATTGAATAATAAAGAGGAAAAATAATTCCTTTTTTTTTTTTTAATAAAGGTTTTTTTTTACTCGGAAAATGTTTCTTTATTACATAATAAATCTGATTCGTACAGCATTTTAGTAGGATAGCAGTATTTTAGTAGGATAGCAGCATTTTAGTAGGATAGCAGTATTTTAGTAGGATAGCAGCATTTTAGTAGGATAGCAGCATTTTAAAGGGTCAAAAACAAAGTGACAGTAACAGACTGGAACAAGAAAACCAGTGTTTTTGTACCTATAGTACTACCAAACAAAGTAGGCCTTTTCTTTGTGACACTGCATCTCACAAATAAACATTTAATAATCAGACCCTGCAATAAAATAAATCAAGTTTCACTTTAGTTTTTCAAGTAACTCAACTCAAACTCACTAAGTCACTCACTCAGACAGGTTTTTAGGAATATGAGAATGTCCACATTTCCAGGTATTTATAAGCTGGGATGTTTGGGCATTTACAATATCCCCTGGTTCACGAGCGTGCTCTCTTGTGAACAGTTCAGACCCGACGGGTAATAAGGGATTATGACGGACATTTTACGATCCTGTCTGTCAAAATGACGGACAGCGAAAAAGTCTAACGCCACCTCAGTGGGACGGAGAGATATGCTTTGGCCATGGGTGACAGCAGTGGGTCAAACTGTGCATTGTCTCTCCACCACTTCAAAAACAATACAGTTGTTGCCAAGAAGGTGAGGCTTATTGACAGAGATATAAATATACTGTTGGTACTTGTCAATGTCTCTAGGTGTGTAAATGTAGCCCTGTAAATACGATGTCCTTTTGTGTTCTGTTGTTTTATGTTCATGTTGTAACCTACTTGCTGCCATGTTGGACAGGTCTCTCTTGAAAAAGAGATCGATGATCTCAATGGGACCATCTGGTTAAATAAAGGTTTAAAAAAAAAAAAAAAAAGTGTTTTAAAAAAAAAAAATGGTCAGTCTCACGACGGTATTGGGACGTTTATTTACTGCGATATTCGGTATATCGTTACATCCCTAAACACGATAACTATAAAATTAAAGGTTAAGATTCTGATGGTGTTTTATTTTAGGTGAAGGAGTTTACAGGTTTGATATTAAGGATTTTCTTTAGATTATTTCCTTAAATAATAATAATTAGTGTTGTCACGATACCAACATTTTGGTTTCGATACCAAGTCAAGAATTGCGATTTCGATACTTTTCTTTAAAAAAGGGAAACAGTCTTAAATGTAATTATTGTGCTTTAGTTCACACCAGAACCATAACACACACTTTGAAACAATGAGAACAATAAATAAAATAAATGACTAGAATTTTTCGCTTCTGGCGTCTTTGTTGTCAACAAGCCGAGGCGCAGTTGCACTCCCACTTGCAGCCTTGCTTCTCGCTTTCTCACATGCTCTGGCAGCTAGAGCGTGCTTGAGAGGGGAGGGACTTAGAGCATGCTTGAGAGGGGAGGGACTTAGAGCATGCTTGAGAGGGGCGGGACTGCAGGCACGGCTGCAGTGCAGGGAGTGGAAGCAGAGCGCTGAACACACACGGCTCTTATTAAAAGTACTTTTCCCCGTCATTCTTAAAGTACCGATACTAATGAAACGGAGGCATCGTAATGTTTTTAACGGCAGGGTATCGCGGTACCTTTCAAGTATCGGTACACCGTGCAACACTACATGACACTGACTTGACTTTGACTTAAACAATTATTCTCATGTACACAACTAATGATTAATTGTATTATTGATCAATCAAGCTTACTTCTAAAATCATTCTGTGTTTTGTTGGTTTATAAAATGTCAGAAAAAGCTGCATCATCTCAAAATGTACTGCCTGATAAATAAATCCGGGTTTTTGGATAGTCCATTCAGTGTTTCCCACAGAAAGGCCCCTTAACCTATTCGGGTGTCCCACGCATCCCCCCCCCCTCAAATAACAAAATGCATGCGAGTTCATGGCTACCATAGCAGACAACGTTCTTGTTGCGTTGTTAATGAGTGAGACACACGTTCAGGATCTGTGGGGTTTATTCTCCCAAAAATATAATTTACAAAAAAAAAATGTTTTTATGAGATCTATTTGTGGCGGACGATATTTAATTACGGTGGCCCGCCACAAATGAATCGATGTATGGTAAACATGATCAAAATAGATTCAAATAAAATGTATGACAATAAATGCATTGTTTCGGGTCCAAATACTGAGTCACGTTATGAGACGATCATTGCAGAAAAGTCGGGACAACCTTTTGTTCAGACACCTGAGCCACTATATTTATTTTGTAAACAAAGAGCAGAGCAGTGGAACTAAATCAACATCTCCCATCTTGACATATATATATATTTGTATTGTTTTCACCCACTCATGAGAATAACCTTAAAAGAAATGATGCAATATGTGATCTCATCAACTTTCCTGCAGTGGTTTATGATAATCCTTGAAATGAGATGTTACTCCCTTTCCTGCTGATCCGTTAACACATTTAACTGCACTTCAAAGGTTTGTGGTGTCAGTGAGTGTTAAACTAATATTATGGAGAGGAATCACCTTAAGTTTGTTTGCTGAATGCATTCTGTAGTCCTCTCGTGGTATAAACACAGTCTCTCCTGTTAATCATCAGACATGGAAAGAGAAGTGCCCTTCAGTTAACCGAGGGAACCTGTCCAGCAGGACCGGTTAGGTTAGGCACAACACTTTATTTCTGTGTAATCAAAACATGTACACCCTGTTAATAACCGTAAAAGTTATGCATTGTCTCTGCTCCGGTGCATTCCCTGCTGTAACCGACGCAGACTAGAACAACCGGCCGTCTTTTATCTGTCCTGAGAAAGGGCTCTGTCTCGGGGCCTTAGTAAGTTAGCCATTATTTAACTTGGCATGCTTGCTTTAGTGTGGGAGATGAGAGATGTCTGTGGCTCAGTTTGACTTTCATTACATCACGTACTGCACGGCACCTTCATGCGTTTGGAAGTGTTTGAGGAATGTTTGTTCCCTCCCATGCTTGTTTCCTGACTGTTAAACTTCAAAGAGCCTGTCTGGATATCTGCTACTCTCCATGACACTAAAATGACGTTCTGCAGCAGTAACCTCCATATGAACTGAAGATAACGGTTAATGCCACAGCTGGTTTTGTATTTAAACGATTGAAATACGTCTCAGTTAATCTCTTTTTAAAGTAGGGTTGAGCCTTAATAAGGCCCTCGTTATATTTCAACAGGAAGAGGAAACCACCCAGTAACCTTTTACAGTTACAGTTGATAATGTGCATTTCCAAATACTGATTTCATAACTCTTCACACGCACAACAGACTTGATACTCACTCAGCTGTGGATCGCTTTTCATTGCTTTGACACAAAATGCATTTTATGACCAGATGCTTTCACTCAAACTCAACCCCCACCAAATCTGTGTGTATTTACAATCCATGTTTACATCCTATTGTACAATGGTTACATGCATTAAGAGAACCTTAGCACCACACTAGTACTACTCATTTATCTGCATTTTGCTACATCGACAGAGAAATTGAGTAAAAAGAAAATGCTTAAACAAGGATTAGGACATATAACACTTTGACATTTTGTAAGACAATTACATTACATTTAGCTGACGCTTTTATCCAAAGCGACTTACAATAATTGCGTTCGACCAACAAGATACAAACAAAGAAGATACAATGCTGCATTTCATCATTCTCTACTTGTGGTTCACTGCAGAAGCTCCCCACATCTCAACCCTATAGAGGAGTTCTTTTCCTTATTGAAGTGGAAAGTTCATGACCACCAGCCACATAATCAGATACCCCTCTGATACGGGTCTGAATTATGGATGTCTGGACATATCTGCAGAAGGTTGCCAGGGATTTGTCAGGCCTGCTTAGAGGTTTTACAAGAGGTGTGATGTGGATGCCAAATTGTGGCCAAATGCAGAAGAAAGGGTAGAGAAGTATTGCTCTATTTCTACATCTGTAGCTGTCCTCTGTAAGAATTAGTAACTTCAGGTTTATTCATGTGTAAAACTGGCAGACAAAGCCCCCTAAAGCATGTTGCAGCATTTCTATGACATTCTACATGGTAGCAATGTCCATGGAATAAAGAACCTTTGTGTTTTCGTGGAATCATGATTCTTGAGAAATGTATGCAGGGTGTCCGCGGGGTCTTAAAAAGTATTAAAAGTTGATCAATCAATTTAGCGAAAATTAAGGGTATTAAAGGGCATTTTCCAAGGTATTACATTTTGTAGCTTGTTTTCAATAAGTATATCAATGGTCCAAAGAGGTTGTATTCTACAGTCTGCCTGAATGTAATCATTGCGTAGGTGTGTAGTGTGATTCTGTGTCGTTTATTTATGGCATCCCGTTGGGTTTGACGTCATCTGAACAGGACATCGCACGCTCACTGCTTGATAGCGCACAAAGGTCCGTTTACGCCGGTTGTTAAACAACATCGTTATGGGGAAATGCAAGTTTGCGTCCAAACGGTTGGAAGATAAGGAGGAAGGACAATTAATACTGTACATAGTAAATGTGAGGTAAAGTGTGTAACCGGTTAAAACTCCAAGTGGCGATGAGGTCTTAAAAGGTATTGCATTTGACTTCAGGATTCCTGCATATACCCTGGTATAAAAGAGGCTACAAAGACAACCGTGATGCTACCTATTGTTAGTGTTTATGGTTGCAGTAGTTTTGGACGTTTGAAGTGTTGTGCTGAGCTGCATGTCATTAAAGAGTTTTAACTTTCTTGTTTACTTCACAGAAATATCTGTTACCAATTGGAGAAAAAAAAAGCAAGTGCCGCTATCAGACGGTTCTGCTGTAGAACAAAAGAGTTTAAAAGGGGAAAGGCGGGGCATAATGGGCACTTCTGCAAGATCTCACCCCGTGGGGTCAAAATGATCACAAGAACGGTGAGCAAAAATCCCAGAACCACACGGGGGGACCTAGTCAATGACCTGCAGAGCTGGGACCAAAGTAACAAAGGCTACCATTAGTAACACACTATGCCGCCAGGGACTCAAATCCTGCAGTGCCAGACGTGTCCCCCTGCTTAAGCCAATACATGTCCAGGCCCGTCTGAAGTTTGCTAGAGAGCATTTAGATGATCCAGAAGAGGATTGGGAGAATGTCATATGGTCAGATGTAGTGTTAATTTCGTCAGCTATTTTTTTATTTTGTTTTAGTCTTAGTCCTGTGTTAAATTTCCTTTTTAGTTTTAGTCATATTTAGTCACCTTCATCCTGTTTTTATTTAGTCAAGTTTTAGTCGACTAAAACAGTAACTATTTTAGTCACGATTTAGTCGACTAAAAGTCTGAGCATTTTAGTCATATTTTAGTCAAAGAAAACTAATTATTTTAGTCGACTTTTTGTCAATGAAAACTGTTGAGTCTTTTTTAGTCATCAGATTATATAGAACATTTCAGTCAAACTAGCCAAAACCAATAATTTGTCATTTTAGTATATATAAATAAATAGGATTATATCTTGTCCTTATTTGATGAAAAACACAGGTTGAATGATTAAGAATGAAGCTTTGCAGAGAGTATCTGCTCAGGTTTGTGGTGTTTTTACCAGCTGTGTTATGGCCACATTGCTTCCCTTCTGATAAAACAATGCATTCGCTTTTTTTCTCCGCCTCATTGAAGCGAAAATGGGCCCAAATATCACATCGTTTCTTTCTCCCAAGCAGTGGTGGCTTTAGACTTTTTCGTTGTCAGTCATTTTGACGGACAGGATTGTAACATTTCCGTCATAATCCATTATTACCCGTCGAGTGCACAATGTATCACTCACTCGCGCTGATGGGGGGGGGTATTCGGTTAACGCGAGTGCGACCACTGCTCCCAAGCCCTGTTGTTGCCATTTTATTTTCTGTTAAATAAGGTTAGTTAGACCATGAGTTAGACCCGAGTCTTCCTGACAGTTCACAGTGTACCGCTGCCCAGTGTAATTCAAATGTACCGCCGCGCGCAGCACCGACACACAGCTGCTGCCCTGCCGCAGCACCGGAAATGGAACTGCTGGGAGAAAAACTGACTGATCAGAAATGTAACGTTATCTTTGATAATATTTCGTCTCCTCATTTTTCGTCAACGAAAGTAAAGAGAGATTTTGGCTAAGTTTTTATTGAATTAAACTACATTTTCGTCTCGTCACTTTTCGTCAACGATATTGCATGATGATTTTGTTGCAGTTATTGTTTACTATCGTCTCGTTTTCGTCATGGGAAAAAAGGTCGTTGACGAACATATTTCGTCATAGTTTTAGTCAACGAAATGAACACTAGTCAGATGAAACCAAAATAGAACTTTTTGGTAAAAACTAAACTAGACGTGTTTGGAGGAGAAAGAATGCTGAGTTGCATCCAAAGAACACCATACCTACTGTGAAACATGGGGGGGGGGAACATCATGCTTTGGGGCTGTTTTTCTGCAAAGGGACCAGGACGACTGATCCGTGTAAAGGAAAGAATGAATGGGGCCATGTATCGTGAGATTTTGAGTGACAACCTCCTTCATCAGCAAGGGCATTGAAGATGAAACGTGGCTGGGTCTTTCAGCATGACAATGATCCCAAACACACCGCCCGGGCAACGAAGGAGTGGCTTCGTAAGAAGCATTTCAAGGTCCTGGAGTGGCCTAGCCAGTCTCCAGATCTCAACCCCATAGAAAATATTTGGAGGGAGTTGAAAGTCCGTGTTGCCCAGCGACAGCCCCAAAACATCACTGCTCTAGAGGAGATCTGCATGGAGGAATGGGCCAAAATACCAGCAACAGTGTGTGAAAACCTTGTGAAGACTTACAGAAAACGTTTGACCTCTGTCATTGCCAACATAGGGTATATAACAAAGTATTGAGATGAACTTTTGTTATTGACCACTTATTTTCCACCATAATTTGCAAATAAATTCTTTAAAAATCAGACAATGTGATTTTCTGGATTTATTTTTTTTTATTTTTCTTTCTCATTTTGTCTCTCATAGTTGAGGTATACCTTAGATGAAAATTACAGGCCTCTCTCATCTTTTTAAGTGGGAGAACTTGCACAATTGGTGGCTGACTAAATACTTTTTTGCCCCTCTGTATCCAATAATAGCAAAGGGCTTTCATGGTACCAGCAGAAAGTATCGGTATGTACTGTATGGCACTAATTGCTTGTTTTTGAAAAAGGACTCTCCAGAACACTCCTACCCTTCCCCTGTCAACAATAAGTGCTGATCGCGTGCAACAGAGAGGACATGAGGCGGGGGGGGGGGGAGCTTAAACAAAGCTGCAGTTGTTATGCTTTATCTGCAGTTGGCATGGTGCTCCAAAGAGGAACTGGAATAAGCTGATAACCAGTTAATGACAGCTGTCAGTCTCGGGTCTAGCAAGACACATATTTTAAAACATTCAGTCAGAGCTTTTAGAAACCAGCCGATTTAATAACGTCTGTTGCTGTGGTATATTCAACTTAAGCCTACACGTTGAATTGTTTCCAATGCAGTTATATTACTATATAAAGGAGCATACAGCGGTTGAACATTATATTTATATATAGATTTGCAGTGTAGGGCTTCAATCAGAACCAGAATTTCTTCATCCGTCCCACAGAGGGAACCTTTACATTGTTAAAGCAAAAGTGTAGATAGAGACAAAAACGCTATTAAATAAAAGGCATGAATACACTTTTACAAATTCAAATTAAACAATACAATTCTACAAAGCACACATATAAGATGGAGAAAGATAACGAGCAGTAGAAAGAAAGTCATGTGTAAAATGTAGAAAGTCGTGTTGTAGCAGCCAGATAACGGCCGTAAAAGAAAAAGTATATGTTGCGTTATTTACAGATTTCTGTTACTTTATTAACCCTTAGACGCATAAGTGGGTCTTTTTGGACCCGGTGAGGTGGTTTTCTTGAAGTATCTTTGTAATTAAAAAAATTGTATCATTTCATATTCCGGCTATTCCTCAAAAAACATGTTTTGGATATCATGCCATTCAAATATTTAATTTACATTTTAAGAAATTGTAGTTTTTGTATTACTACCCCAAGCTTCCATAAGTGGGTCAAAAATGACCCGCATGCTCTTTCTATGGCATCCTATGGGAAAACGTTTTTTTTCAAAATGTAAAATAAACGTCTAAAATTATAAATAGTGAAAAATTAAACATAAAATATTTCTATTGTGAACCAAAATATAATACTAAATATTATACAAGTGATTTTTCTTAATCAAAATGACAAAAATGGCATAAAAACATATTATTCTAATACGGGTCCTTTTTGACCCACTTATGGAAGAGTGTAGGGTCCAGTCACTCGGGCATCTAAGGGTTGAATAATCTAACTAAGAATTAGCAGCCAGTATTACAAATAATTAACGATTATTTTCAATATGGTTAACTGTCACTCTTTTTTAGTGAAAGCTCCCAAGCCCACATTGACGCCCTCAAATTGCTGAAATGGATAATGCTTGCCATTTTTGTATATATAATGATTCAATATGTATCTTGATACCAAGGCCGTGATCGGTCTGGCTTGTATGAAACATAGACAAATGTGCTGAGGTAATTGCCTATTGCCATTTTCTTTACTTGTATTGAGAAACTAATTCTCTACAAAATATCTAGGTTTTTAAACATTTAAAAAGCCTGTAATTTATTCTCAGAATTTCCTATGATTTTGCGAATAAATCCTAAACATCTGCTTCCTTTTCTCTGTCATTTGCAGTTGGTTCAAGATGGTGGACAAGAGTGGAAAAGAGGACAAGGCGCGAGGGGAGGTGCTGCTAGATATCCAATTTATGAGGAACAACATGTCAGCCAGCATGTTTGACCTTTCTATGCAGGACAAACCGCGCTCTCGCATCTCCAAGCTGAAGGACAAAGTCCGTGGGAAGAAGAAAGATGGTTTCTCCGACTCTGCTTCAGCTATTGTTCCCTCTGTCAGCAATGTCCTCACAGACAGCGAGGGCGAGGCTGACGCACAGTCACTCAACCAGTCTCCTGGAGTTAAAAAGAAATCAAGGCTCAAAACTCTTTTTGCTCCCAAATCAAACTTGCAGAAAAACATGTCACAGTCCATGTCCACACTGGGGACTCTTCCAGAGAAGAATTCATCTCTCAGCAGCAGCCGCTCATCCGGCCTCAATGTTGACTCTCCTGATGGTAACTTCATCTTTCTATGCTCTGTGTTATGGCGCATTTCCACTACAGGGCCTCGCTCGGTATGGCTAGGCCTTGTTAGGACTAGCTCACTTTATGCTGCGTTTCCATTACAGTTTAGTAGCTGGGGCAGTAACTATAGTAACGCAGTGTAGGCGGAGCCGTGACGTCATCTTCAATGAGAACCCCAGAAAAACAACATCAGCCGTTAGCTCTTAGCACTCAGAGCTCACAGCTCTTCATATCTGTTCAGAAACTAGACAAAAGTTAAACAAGTACAAACCACAGACTGCCTGTGTCATGGCGAATACAGTCGCTGGCTTATTTATGTCTGTAGGCCGTTGTTGTGAGTGTGGACGGTCGGAGCATATACAACGTTAGCTTAGCCGATCACCATTTAGAAAACACGCATTTTAAAAGATTTTTCGTCTGTCTGCAGACTTGTCAAAGCATTAATTCATGGTTTTTACTAACCGGTATCAGTATGTTGTTACTTCGGCATCATTTTGAAACGTGTATTACAATTAAATCACGGTCAAATATGTTCATTTTGTTGTAGTTGTAGCCCCCTTGCCAGCGATTCTCTCTCTAGTTTAGCATACTCAGCCTGGTTGTTGGTCCGGAAAGAACCTCGATTTTTTTGGGTCCAGAAAACTGTGAAATAGTACCCGCTAGCCGGTACTATGCCTAGTGGAAACGCAACCAAAAACTGTCCGGACACGGCTCGGCACGCTTAAAGCGAGCTCCACGCTGTAGTGGAAATGCGCCATTAGGGCTGCTCAATTTATTGTATTTTAATCGCAATTACGATTTTGGCTCGCAACGATTATCAAAACAACATAATCGAGAGAAAACGATTATTTATTTACATTTTTTTTTATTTAAACTTTTATTTTTTTGGTTTTTCAGTTGAATTATAGTTAAAGTTCAGGGTAATCAACTGTTAAAAACATACTGTTCAAATTCTTTTTTTCAATAAATTGATATTTTCAAAGTAAATGGATAATCGTTTTTAATAATCGTGATATCAATTATTGACCCAAATAATCGAGATTATGATTTTTGCCATAATCGAGCAGCCCTACTCTGTGTTTACTGTATGTTGACATTCTTTCCCGTCCTGCACACTGCAAGTTAAACAATGTTTTGCATGTCAATAAGGACCATGTTTTCTTGTCTCCCTCCCACAGTCAAAAGGAAATTCAAATTCCTGGGACACAAGCGGACAGGCAGCTCCGACAGCAAGGTGTCTCAGGGTGCTTTCTCCCTCCTGGGTCGCCACAAGCACAGCAACAGTGACATAAACAGCACGTGCATCAACGGCAACCATGTGTACGCCGAGGACGAAGAGCCCAAGAGTGGATCCACTCTCAGTCTAAACAGCTCAGGACAAGGATCTGTAGAGGATGTCAGCAAACACACCACGGAAGTCCCTGTAGATGCCTTTGTAAGTGTCCCCTCCTATAAGCAAGAGTCAGACCAGAAGGCAAGCCTGGAGCAACAACGCCACCAAGAGGAGGAGGGGAGAAGGGAAGCAGAGGAGAGGCGCATAGCAGAGGCCAAGAGGCTGGTGGAAGAGGAGAAATACAAGATACAGCTCAAGAGACTGAAGGAGGAAGAGGATCTCAGAGTGCAAGAGGAACAGGAGAGGAAGAGACGCTTCCTCGAGGATGAAGCGAGGAGGAAGGAGGACGAAGAGAGGAAGAAGCAAGAGGAAGCAGCTGAAGTACAGAAGCTCGAAGATGAGCGTCGCAAAATCGAAGAGCAGAAACGTCAGGAGGACGCATCCATGAGCGACCGCCTGTCGTCTCTGTTCGGAATGATCAGAAAGAAGGAGGAGAAGAAGGAAGAGCCACAAACTAAAGAAGAGTTTCCAACAAAATCCCCTCGCAGCATCTCAGAAGATCCCGAGCAACCGACCTCCCATCGCTCCAGCAACCCCTTTGAGGACATTTCCCTCAGTCCAGATCAAGCACTAAATGGAAGCCCAGCTGATCCTCAGAAATCCAGCCGCACCCCACAAGGCCCCTCTGCCATGACCTTCCTCAACCGCTCCGCAAAAGTGTCTGCAGTCAAACCCAGGTACGCCTTCTCCTCAAGTTACTCTGCACTAATGTCATGTACTTATGTTTACGTGTCATGACCCTAAGAATGACATTATTTGCCTGTAGTCATACTATCCTTTCACTTGCATGACTGGAATGCCATCAATAGGCCTGCAGGGGTAACTGCACATACTGTCGTCTTTTTGTTAGGGCTGCTCGATTATGGCAAAAATCATAATCTCGATTATTTGGGTCAATAATTGATATCACGATTATTTAAACGATTATCCATTTACTTTGAAAACATCAATTTATTGGAGAAAAACAATTTGAACAGTATGTTTTTAACAGTTGATTACCCTGAACTTTAAGTATAATTCAACTGAAAAACCAATACAAAAAAATGTAATAAAAAAAAAAAATCGTTTTATTTCGATTACGTTGTTTTCGTAATCGTTGCAAGCCGTAATTGGGATTTAAAATAAGATTAATTGAGCAGCCCTACTTTTTGTTGGAACGTACATTCTATTTTACAAAAAACAATAGGTTTATTTTTTCTTCTTTGGCATCTTTTGAAAATGCTATTTAGGAAGAAAACACTTGTTTTCAGTCATTACGACACCGTGTTTGTCAACGCTGAAACTTGGATATTTCACAAGTTTCTGTGTTGTTTCTGTTGACTGCGCCTTGAATGACCAAAATGTTGAGTTCCAATGAAGCGGTTGATGGACCAGTTGGACCAGTTTGCTCTTGGTTGAGATGAGAATCTGGGAGTGGCTTGTGTTTAAGGGTTTTGTGGAACAGGTTCTGGACTGAGCAGAGCTCTGAGGAGTCACTATGCTGCAGTGTTACCTTCTTTGTGGATGTCTTGTGTGATAGAGTTATTTTTTATTTATTTTTTTTCTACATTGTTTGTGGACTGGATCTTTTATTCTTGAGTCATGATGGTAAGGGGCTTATGTTTGCTATTGTAATTGATGTTACGGAAGTAAACAAATGTTGCTAGATTGTAGATAACCTAGGCATTTCAAGTTGTTTGTGTTATTAAGTTGTAATCTTTATTGTGCAACATTTGATGCCGTGTTTGAATACCTAGTATAATTTCAGTGGCATAGTCTTTAAGTAAAAATGTAACATCGTAGTATTTTTATAATGGGCTGTTAAAATGTCTCATTGAGCAAGTCAAAGCTAAAAATAGAAACTGCAAGACACGGAAACTAGATGTTCAGTCTGTGAAATGATTTATTTATCTTTACTGGCAGCTTTGTCTAGTGCAGATTTAAGATAAGGAGATGCAAAGTGTACTGGCTGCATTTTCTAGGTTGTGAAATGCTAGTTGGGTTGGTGACGGGTTGTACATTGGTGAAATTACTTTAGGTAATGTGATGGTCAAACTGACCTGTAGGCCTTTTGCTTTCACTCCTTGGCAGATTTACTCCATCTCTTGAGTCTGAACCTGCCGATTGCCAAACCCCCAGTCAGCTGTGTCCTTCCCCAGAAACCTCTGACACCAGCCTCTCTAGTGTCCCGTCTGAGTGTTCTGATACGTTCTCCAGTCTCCACTCATCCTTGGCTCCACCGAACATAAGCCAAAGCCCGTCCGGTTCTCCTCTGGGCAGCGTAGAGGATTTGTCTTCTGTTGGATCTTCACCAACCATGGCAGATAAGAAAAGAAGGGCCCCTGGGACCCCCTCGTACTCAGGACATGGGAGCCTTAATGGTGGAAATACCGCTCCTGTCAGAGAGATCACAAACCCTGCATACGTAGAGGCGGAGACGCAGCAAGGTGGAAAAGTATCCATACCACTTCCTGATTATGAAAGCCTATTCCCTCAGAAGAGACACGGAGTGCAAGGGCACACTCGATGGGACCATCTGATCGCTGAGGTCAATCAGAAACACAGGGACAGTTCAGAGATGAGTGTGGATGGTCCGGAGGAACAGCGACCCAGTGTAAAGGCTTCAGTCCCTCAGGAGAGCGCTGCAAGTAGGTATTTTCAATCCCGATCTCAGGATATCAAATCTATCTCATCAAAAAAAGCAGCTGCCCCAGCTCCCCCTAAATCAAGTGCACCTCCACAACCTCGATCAGTTGCAGATTCTCCTCAGAGTCAGAGTACCGCTCAGCAATATCCCATGAGGCACAATCTGCCTGCAGTCCCAGAACCTGTGAGCACAAACAGAGAAAGTCCCTCAGGGGTGTCCAGGGATGGACCAAGGAAGGCGTTGCTCCCATCAACTGCTGCAACACATGCACCCAGGCCAACCAGCCAAATGGACTCGCACGCACCATTAAACGATCAAAGACAAGTCGGTGTGAACAAAGAGATCCCCACAGCCAAACCCAGACAGAGGACTAGTGGAAGAGACTCCGTGCTGCAAGAAGATTCTGCTGCGACACCAGTGGTCTCAGACAAACATTTGAAGAGTAACCTTCAAACATCATCTCGTTCAAGTATGAGCAACGTGGATACAAAAGGCAGGCAAGCAACGGAGAAATTGGACTTTGACCCATTCCCCAGTACTGATCTTATTTCCAAAGACCCGTGGGCTCCGCCAAAGGGACACCAAAAAGAAGACCTTTTCACCAGCAGTGTTCAAAAAGAGTCCAAAGTTGAAGATTTGGGAATGACACCAGACGATCTTGATTCAATGTTTGGTCAAGAGAAACTTTCCGATCCATTTGCTGACTTTAACGGCAGTGGTTCAAACAAATACAGTGAGGTCATTGAACAAGTAGAAGATCCAAAGCAAGTCAATCCTGCTTTCCAGAGAAATAATTCGAACAGAGGAAGACGAACACCTCCGTCCACCACTCTCTCTGCTGATAGGTCTTCCAAGTCTCTACAAGAACCCGCATATAAAGAAGTAACCACAGCGAACAAAGCCCCCTCTGCGAGAGGTGTCAGGAAAGAGTCTATCACACCGACGCCTTCAGCTGATGCCAATACACAAAACACATTTTATGGAGGAGAAGATCAATTTGGAGCTGAACCGTTTGCCTCTGTGTTGAATACCTCAGAACCCCTCGAGGTGGTTATGGAGGAGCCGTCGTCTCAGGCAGAGGATTTGTCTGGGGGAAAGGCACCTTTGAGAGCATGGGTCTCCCCATCTGATGTTCAGTCTGTCAGTGCTCAGAATAGCAATGGAGGTGGGCTAGCTTTAACTCCACGCAGGTGAGATTCAAAAGGATGCTTTAAAAGAATACAATTGTGGACTTTTTATCTGGATTTTGCATAATGACATCTGGCTGTTGTTTGGGGAGGCAGATAGGGTGTTGGGATTTACCTTGGGTGATTTTGAAGGCTTGTGATTTCTAGGTCCTTATTTTTCTTCTGAATATTGCTCTTGGATGACAGTGGGATGATTTGGAATCATATGTTTCATCTTTTTGTATCCATCTTTTTATCCTTTGAAGTTTTTGTGGATATTGTTGAACTTACTCACAATAATCGATGTGCTTTCTTTACAGGCCTCATCCTGTGAAACCTATGAACTTGGAGAGCCAGCAATCCATCAGCACCCCCGCTGTGAAAGATATAAATATCCGTGACAGCACAGCAGGGAAGACTCAGGTAATGTTTTGTTGATATCCTGATGGATAGAAAGATTCTTGATTGTCCCTTCTTTTGAAACCACATTATGAACTGGAAAAAAAACAGCAAAAATATTTGTAGACATATCTCCTCTCAGCAAGTTGATTGGATTTTCTGAAGGACACATTTCATAACCTCTCTTTTCATTTTCTAACATCATTTACATTACACACATTTACAAGTCAACCCCATTTTTTGGAAAATATAACGCAGCTTCAAATGTGATGTTTTTTACATGTGAAATCTTGTAATGCTCAACTTTGAAGCAGAGTCCTGCATCGGGTCGGGTACCCGCGGGTACCCGACGGGTGACCCGCAAAAAAGGTGATTCGCGGGTGGTATTTTTTTCAAACGCTTTTTTCCGGGTTCGGTTCTGGGTAAAACAAAGATGATGCGGGTCGGGTCGCGGGTGTTGCATAATAAATATATTAAAATAATAATAAATTAGTTTAATGTTTAAAATCCTCAGACCTCTCCCCCGCGGGACCGCGCATAATCATAACCTCTGCAGCGCATCAATCTGCTGCTGAGCGCGCCACATTCGAAATGGCTGAGGTGAAGGCGGAGCTCGGAGAATACAGCATTTTCAATAACACTTCCTCAAGAGCGAAATCCAACGTCTGGGAGGCTTTTGGTGTCATCCTAGATGGAGGAAATAACCAACATCCCACGCTTTCTGAGACAAATATGAAACTGCGTGTGTTAATAATTGCACGTTTTCACTGCTCATAGGCTATGCGGGTTCGGGTCGGGTTGCGGATCTTGTGCCGACGGGTCGGGTCGGGTTGCGGAACTAATTGGCAATATGTGCGGGTAGCGGGGCGGGTTCGGTATTGCACGTCGCGGGTGCGGGGCGGGAGCGGGTCTTGAAAATCAGACCCGTGCAGGACTCTGCTTTGAAGACATTTGTGACCTTGGAAATAGCAGTCTGGCAATTTCCACTTGCCTTATTTTTTCACTCAGCAGATGGAATTTGTTCAGAGTTGTTACAATATCTCCATCTTTGAAGGAAGGTCATAAGATGTGGGTGGAAGCTTTGACAAAATAAGAAAACTTTTCTGAAGGGACCAGCCATTAAAGTAAATATTTGAATGTTTTTAAGTGGGGTTGGAGTAGGTACTTATCCAAAGTCCATGCATTTACCTACAGCAGATGGCCGTCAGCACGCCCCTGGTTTAAAGAAGACGGGAGTAATACATGGAAATTGAGCAATGTTCTTGGTGTTGACAGAGGCAGCAGCAAAACATATTTCAGTCACTTAAAGGAAAAGCTAACCTAAAAAAAATCAGTTAAAGTCTTTACTTTATTTCGAATATTTTCTTGCTTTACCTTGCCGCCCTTTTCAGTCAGGGGACGGAAATCACAATATACGCTTTTGCTAAAACCACCAAAGTCAATTGACAAAAAAAGTACTTTAACTCGCATAACATTGGAGTTGCAGGTCTGCTGCTTCCTCTATTGGTCAGCTTGTTCGCTACAGTTTGAATTTTTTGTATACAGATTTAGCCAAAGCCCGGCCATGACACAGACAAAAAAACCGGCAGAGCAGCAAAACTAAGTTTTGTTCAGTTTCTAAAATGTTTTTATTTAATGGAATTTGGTGAATTGGAAGAAAGCATATATTGATGGGTGAAATGGAAATGTTCTTAAAATAGCATACACTTTATGGGCCTTTGTAATGACTTTAGCTGCCCCTGTCCACAGCAGAGCATTGCTTTACTTCTGTGCCAGTAAGACGTTTTTTCTCCAAACTTGGGGTGTGCCTCATTTACTGCATACTATCAATCTTCAAAGAGTCCTCTAACAGTTCAAAATGCACACTAATATAACCAATCAATACTTTTTCATCAGAATGCATCACCTGTATTCACTTCTCCTCGTTCCTCCTCAGGTGGTGTCCTCGGTGCAGAGTGGGCCGTACACCCAGCTGACGCAGGAGGAGCTGATCACGTTGGTGGTGAGGCAGCAGACCGACCTGTCCCGAAAGGACTCGAAGATCGTTGAGCTGGAAGAGTACATCGACATCCTGCTGGTCCGCGTCATAGAGGAGAAACCCAGCATCCTGCAGTCCCTCACGAAACCAGTGTAAGGTCCCAGCTGCTGGAGGAGAAGCGAGTCCCCCTTAAGGGCACAGTCATGTTGGTTCTGTTTGTCACTGTGAGACACAATCTCTACAAAGGTCTTATTATAAGCATATGCACTTTCTTATTTCAGAGCTAATGTCCCTTTAAAATTGTCTCCAAAGATATATTGGGTGATCATTTAATAACAATCAAATTAAGATCTTTTTATGAGCAGACTGTTTTGACACTAAGGTACTGGAATTTGCTTTTAAAATGTGTTACATAGATTACTATTAAGCATTTTGATTTACATACCATACTTTATAAAGCTTGGGTTTATTTAATATATAATTGATGCTGATAAAAAAACAATTATTTTTTAAATATTATCTTGCTTTTTTTACTCTTCACCATGAACCGTTGTGTAACTTATTGCCGTGCGATGTACGATCATTTACATAAACAACCATTCCAAATTCATGCACCATCAGATTGTGTAAGCGTGATATTACTCTTGTATAAATGAATCTAATGAGCCGGTTTAAAATTAAGATCATTTATATTACAAGGGTTCATTGACTTTCCCCTCCATTACTGAGGTCTTGATTATTCTTGGCTTGCATGTGGTTTTTTTTAAACTACCTAAACACTGCGATTCCTCCCACTTTTAACTCACCACAGTTGAATGTCATCAGATCAAGTCCTTAATAACAAAATGTGCCTATTTTCGCTTTAAAACGGGCTTATTAAGAAAACAGCAATACAAAAAAACAAGCAGCTGCTTTTGAATCTACATAGTTTGAATAACACAGCAGGTTAAGTGTGTGTGTGTGTGTGTGTGTTATTTAGCCTGTGGACATAGTTTTACATATTATGCAAGTGATCAAACGCTACTAATAATAATAATAATAATGTGAGAGTTTGATCACTGTGATGTTTGTGTTGTAAAATGAAACCAAGAGATAATCAAAGAGGAACTGTAATAGACTTTGTATAAGTAAGAAACCAACCAGCCTTGTATTTGTATATGAACTACACTAATAAACATGTATGCCTTTTATATGACACTATTATTTTATGTCTTGGCAGCAAAGATTGCAATATTAATCCTCAGAATGTACAGAGTGCCTTCAAAACCTTTTCCATGACTCTTGTGTCTGATTTGCTGGATGGACGTTGGTTGGCCACCTCTCCTTTTTCTAGAGTGAGAGATCAAACTTGTACAGCCTGATGATACAGATGATGTAAAAACTTTGTGAAAGAAGTGATGCTGAGGAAAATATGGTTTTATTTAAAATAAAGACACTCATTATTTCACCACATTGTTTGTTTTTGCAGTTACTTACTGTAAGAGAAACTTCTGCAGCAATGGAGAGTCAGGACTCAGAGAGACACGAGGAGAGTTGGAGCTTTGATGTCAAACACTGGTAGTTTATTACAAGTATCGGCCGGAGAATTCATATCACAAGTCACAGCAGCAAGAGGTTCTGACTGCACGGGTGGGTTGCCACATCAATTCTGCTGCGCCTTTTAACTAGCTTACAGAGACACTGGAGATAGCCCAACATCTGGAGACACTGAATCACCTGTCTGACTCTTAGACTGTGTGACCGAGAGTTGACCGGTGATAAAACTGAGAATATCCACATATAAGTGCAGCAGCACATTCCTTAAAGGAGATAAGAGAGTCAGGGTTGGTTATAAACGTCAACAGTTGAATATCTTAGGAGTAAGACAGAATTATTCCCTCACACTTTCAATTATTGTATGCACATTTGGAAAGTGTGAGGGAAACTTCTGAAGCAATTGGAAACAGGACTCAAGAGGCACGAGGAGAGCTGGAGCTTTGGTGGTAAACACTGACGGTTTATTTGGTGTTACGGCCGGAGAATTGACAAGACGGTGTGTCACGAGTTGACACAGCGGTTGCCAAACCAATTCTTAAGAACTCTTTCTGTAGCTCGAGGTTTTAACTAGTTCAGAGTGTAATAATCAACATTCTTCATCAGTGAGACTAAAGCAATATGGACCCTGAATTTAACTAGAGCTCTCGTCCATAGAAAAGAATGTGCGCCAGGGAACCTTCGTCCCTGATCAGTAAACTACCTCATGGCGGCTTGTGCTCTGTCATAGACTGGCAACAACAATGCGCCCAAGCTGCTCCTCCTTAAGAGAGATAGCAGCTATACCCAAGGCCGTAGACCTATGCCATGAGAAAGGAGACAGTGAGAGGAGACAATTATGAACTGTGTCGAAGGTTGAATACCTAAGCAAATTATTCCCTAACAGAAAGAAATAACCTACAAATGAAATCCTATTCACAGTTTTCAATGGAGCAACTTTCATATTAATATCTCTAGCTGTCTTTTTAAGTTAACAAATTAGTGGCTCTCACATTTTAAATACATGTGTTCTCCCTGACTAACAACAATAATACATGTTTTATTTTACACAATGGCTGCCTTTCAGGCCAAGAGGCAGGGCAGCTGGACTTCAGACCAATTTATTTAAACAGCAGTGTAAATTAAGCAGTTTATTCAATGGTGTATATTGTAGACCATGTCAACAATCTGTTTTTGTTTTACAACTTAATCTGGATGTTTTTTAATAAAATCAGACTCAACCCGATCTGCTCCGTTTTGGTGAAGTCCATCGAATTTACAGATCAAAGTATATTTACATGTCCTTTAGAGAGCTCCTGCATATGTAAAACAAATAATTCAAAAACCTTGTATGGTTCCAGAGGGAGCTGCACAAAAAATAATAAATTGTCTCAAGTAATGTCTCTTAAGTCAGCATTGGCCGGGGCTGAAGGCTAAAAGTTTGATCATTAAAAAATCTAAGGCTGTGGAGTTAGAAATAAGTGAATTTACCACACCCCACAGCCTGCTCCTCATCTCTGCTTCAGGCTATAACTGTTTAAGGCAACACTAGGTTACAGGTAACAAAACCAAATATCCAAACACTCTGGCCGTTTCTCAATGTCGAGTAAAGCTGCTGCAGAGCCACTATTTCAAGTATACTGCGTCGCCGAATGCTGGGCATTTAAACAGTCCTTCGGCGCCACTCGATGACGTACTATACTTGAAATAGTGGCTCTGCAGCAGCTTTACTCGACATTGAGAAATGGCCACTGTCAGCGTTCAAGCTGCATTGTGGGTAATGTAGGAATGTATGGGAAACAAAGAGAATATCTCTGGTTTTGGTGCATTGATTATGATCCATGTTTTTGTCTACTGGTCTATGGTGAGTATGACAATGTTTCTTAAGTGTAAAGCTAAATTGGTGGATTTCTCTTAAGCGAAGTTGATACTGGGCCACTGAATTATGGTGCGCTTTCCTTGGAACAAAGCTGGATCACTATCACAAGTCTGCAGTTAGGTTCCCTGCTTGCCAGACCACTTGCAGCCCAACATCTAATATTAAAACAAAAGATACTTACTATTTTAATGCGAGTTTGCCAAATGTCACTAAAATGAATTGAATATACCCAATACACTTGAACATACAGTGAAGAAGTCAGGAATGAACAAAGCTTCACAAAACCACACTAGCTGTGGCGCAGTTGTTAGCCGAGATGCCGATGCGACTGCGGCACTTGAACATTTTGCGGAGCTCAGCACGGAAGCGGTCGTGCAGCCAGGCGTAGAGGAAGGGGTTACAGCAGGAGGAGCTCATGGCACACAGGTGACAGAGCAGCTGAATGAGCAGGAAGTAGCGCTTATCGATCAGGTCAATGTCAATGTCCCGCAGCACGTTGAACACACTGATCGGCATCCAGCAGACGCCGAAGGCCGCCACCACCAGGCTCACCAGCCGAAAGGTCTTGCGTTTGCGCACCCGCTGAGCCTCAGCCTGGCTCTGGGTGTGGTGGCCGGGCACGACACAATTCCTCAGTTTGACCGAGATGCACAGGTACGAGATGCAGAGCGCGGACAGAGGCAGGACGTAGGTGATGAAGAGGGTGCTGTACTGCGTAGGCCAGACGCTCGTTCTGCTTGCCGATCCAGAACTCCTCGCAGATGCTGAAGCCCTCGTCCTTAAACTCCACATGGTAGGTGTGGGCCACAGCTGGAGCCACCAGAGTGCAGGACAGCAGCCAGATCCCCGACAGCAGGTAGGTGCACGCCACCACTGAGATGCGCTTCTTCAGAGGATGAACTGTGGCGTAGTATCTATAAAGAAGCAGAGAACAGGTTACCCTTTGTTAGTTTTGTTCCGGGTCTAGATTAGATTAGATCTACCTAGCCAAACCAGTGGACAAAAATATAGAAACATGCCAGATATGAGTCATGGAAGAAAACAGCATTCACAAGCCATCGCTTGCCAACAGCAATCACAACATGCTAATGGGATCACAGCTGTTAAGTACCAAAGCCTTAAAAATTACCATAGAAAGCAGTGCTTGACAAATTAACGGTTTCATACCGAGAACGGATGTTAAATAAAAAAACATGTTCACAAAGCTTTCATGAAAGTTAAATCCAATTCAGCTCTGCCACTGTATCCATGGGGACCAACAAAGGAGGATTCGGGCCCAGTTTGGTGTAATGAGCACAACACCTTGGAGTGCTGAGCAATCCTTTATCCCCCTCAGTCAGGCAATTTTTACATTTGGAGTTACTCAAAGGATAGGGATAGTGCATTTTGTAATGGTTTCGATGTTGAGAACATCTGCAGTGTGAGCAGCCATTCAGGTGGTAATATTATCTTATAACAGGTAAATCATAATGCACCCATTAAATCAACAGCATTTTATACATGGCGGAGAGAAAAACACTTCAAAGTGTATTAAATGTTGACTGTTTCATGACTTGCATGATCAATCTTATTCTTTGTCCATTTGCTATAGTATGTTATATAGGTTTTGTAAATGGTCTACCCCCCCCCCCCCCTGTGAAGATATCACAGTAGAGGCACAACATATGCAACTGAATATTAGCATAATATTTCCTCTTTAAGAAAACACATATTATCCAATAAACTCTTAATTTATTTCCACAGCTTACATCCGTCAAAGTTATTTCACATTTGCATCTGTCACTTTAATGATGTGCAAAAAGAGACATTGACATTAATTGAGAGGAATTATGTATACCCTATTATTTTTCTTCAAGTATGTATTTTATAACAGTGTGGCTCAGCTAACCTCACCAAGCATTAAAGGATTTGTCAGTTAAGTTCAGGACACATTAAGATATTCCCTGTGGGGTTTATGTATTCTGTCCACTTTTATCTGGCTCAGTCTTACCTGTCCACACCAATGGCAGTGAGAGTGAAGACGGACACGTACACCGTCACAGGCTGGATGAGGTACACTAGGTAGCACATGAAGCGGCCAAACACCCAGCCGTGTGGGTTGAAGGCGTAGGCCAGAGTGAAGGGGACACACGTGGCACACATCAGCATGTCAGAGAAGGCCAGGTTTCCAATGAAGAAGTTGGTGACGTTGTGCATCTTGCGCGTGCGGCAGATGACGTAGAGGAGCAGGTAGTTTCCGAAGACGCCCACCAGAGCCACCAGAGTGTAGCAGGGGATGATGAGCAGCTTGAAGGACTGCAGCAGCTCCACTCCCACAAACCCGTGGCTGCGCTTGGACGAGCCGTTCTGCAGCGCCACCTCAAAGACCTGACCCGTGTCATTCCCAGTCCCAGCATGCATCACACAGGGAGGGGTGAGCTCTGCTGCCCAGCCGCTGCCTGTGCCTTCCATCCCAAAAGGCTGCTGTCAACCTGGAGGAGGGAAATCATGAACACAATAGACCACACTGCACAGTACAAAATCACTGCCAAGCCAAGGACATGTTGAATAACGGGTGGAAATGAATGTCACACTTCTTCAAAGACACATTTGTAATGAATTAATGAACTTAAAGGTCTCCTATTATGCTATTTGTAGGCAAATATTATGGGTCTCAGATATTAAATACAAAATAAACCCTCAAAATACCAAACAGATCATGCATTTTAGACATCCCTCATATCCCTCTATTCCAGCCCTGTTAGATAAATGCTGATTTTGGGTCCTTAGTTTAAATAAAAGAGGAGGGGGAGCCTGCTCAGAATTCTACGGGCAGATACAGCTAAATTCTGCCGTGATTAAACGCCATCATGTTCCAAACCACATCAAGGATTATTTCTGAAACAGTATGGAGCTCAAATGCTTTTTCTCTTGCGGGTTTACCACAAGGCAGAGATGGAGTACTCGAGTCCTGGACCGATTTTCGGGACTCGCGACTCGACTCGCGCACTGATTGACGCGGACTCGACTCGGACTCGTGAATTCTCGCGCGCGATGACTCTGACTCGTGAATTTTTGGCCCACCATGACTCTGATCATAAATCGAATCGATAGATTTGTGATTAGAAAATTATAAAAGTAGGGTAGACATGTGGAGATTATCCGACTGAAGAAAACGTGATCCGTCTCTTAAATGTGTCTCAACCACAGACCTTATTTCGAGCTATTTTCTAAAATCCTATGGAGAAATTGCATTGCTTTGTTGTCGAAGGAACCCATGCACAGCTTACTTCCGGGTTTTAGGACGCGTCACTGTGGCACTTTATTTAGTATATCTTAATGTATTCGTCATCTATCCGTCACATGGATGTATAATAAGAACTAGATACAGCGTGGGAGGCGGGGTCTCGTTCTTTGCTATGAGAGCTGCTCATTGGCGCATGAAGTCAAAAGGCGCGTTCACACCGGAGTACTTTTCCCGTTTAGTTCCGTTAGTGCCTGGAATTTTGCGTTCACACCAAAAAGAGTACTTAGTTCCGATAACTTTTACCGCCATTTTTAGTGCCTGCTAGAGAGGTGGTACTATCCTGGGGAGAAAAAAGTACCAATTTCGATTGGCTGGGCGAATTGCAAACCACGCCCCGTAAAACTCTGTTTTGTGAAGCCGCCATTGTATTTGCTGGCATTAGCATTTTTAGCATTAGCATTAGCCCCGCGCACCAACGGAGAGAGAATAACTTATGGCAACACAAAAAAAACATGGGAGCGGTGGAGATGAGGAGGTGTCGGCGTTCTGGCGATTTACTCGGAAGGCTTCAGTAGAAGCTGCCCAGCAGCAGTGCTGGGAACTAAGTGCTGAGAACTAAGTACGGCAAAGTACTTGGTGTGAAAGCGGCTATTATGGCCCAACTTTTGAGAGACTGAAACGTCACAGATTACCCGTCATGCCTGGCTGCCAGAGCAGAAGAACCCGTATGTGCGCTCACAGAGCATGCGCCCCTTAAGCCCCGCCCCCAAGCTCCCACTCTCGGCTCACTAGAATGAATGGAGAGAGAAAATAAATCTAGATTCTGCTTTTAGTGCATTTTACAACTTTAAGGACCTAATGATTCTAATAAGGGCTATAAAATAGTTCATACTGGGTAGTTTATTTAGTTAAAAAAAAATTATCCACCGATTTACAGACGTCTCTTTCCCTATATGTTAGTCAATGGGAAAAAGTGGTTTTGGGCCAGGTGACGTCACGGACTGATACGGAAGTTGCAGTACTGCCGTTTGGACACAACGAATGTTGGGCAAGCCCCCAAGAAGTGCGCCGGACTCTGAGGAAAATATTCGTTGTGGCCAAACGGCGGTACTACACTTCCGTATCAGTCGCTGGGCCCGGAAATACTTTTTCCCATTGACTAACATTGGGAAAGAGACGTCTGTAAATCGTTGGATACGTTTTTTTAAACTAAATAAACTACCCAGTATGAACATTTGTATAGCCCTTATCAAAAACATTCGGTCCTCAAGTTCTAAAATGTGCTAATAACGTTATTCTGAGAGTTATTTTCCTCGGCATTATGAACGCGGATCTAACCCACGGGACCGCGCCGCCCGGCACGTTCATGTGACGTGTTCAGTATTACATGAGTTTTACCTTTACCCATGGATGCACAATAAGAACGGATTATATGATTATATGAATACTTTCGTGACGTTTCGCTCTCTCAAAAGTTGGGCCATTTTGTCTTCATGCGCCAATGAGCAACTCCCATAGGAATGAACTAGGCCCCGCCTCCCACGCTGTCATTATACATGTGTGTTTACACTGCTCCGTTGTCCATTGACTTCCGGTAACAGTTGCTTCAAAAATAAGAGTCCCGATCTTATTACTATCAAAATAAAAGTGCAAAACGAAAACTTTACCATAAGAAAATATTGGCATACAAATATAATCACTTCTCTAAAAGGTAACTCATTTTAAATATAGTTAGACATATTAAAGGTAATTTACAATAATAAAAATAATAATAATAATATTAATATTGTTAATAAGCTTTATATGTGTATAGCACCTTTTATACAATAATTGTAGCCAAACTCGCTTCACAGCAGTTCAATAGACACATTAGTATAACATGATAGGATAAAAGCAATGTAGAGGAGCTACAGCTAAATTTCAACAAATATCCATTAAGATTAATACATGAAGACTTGTGACTCGGACTTGACTTGGACTCTTCTTGGGTGACTCGGACTTGGACTCGGACTCGAACACAGGTAATGATGACTCGGACTCGACTCGGACATTCCTTGGGTGACTCGGACTTGGACTCGAACACAGGTAATGATGACTCGGACTCGACTCGGACACTCCTTGGGTGACTCGGACTTGGACTCGGACTCGACTCCAACTCTCCCTAGGTGACTCGGACTTGGACTCGGACTCGAAAAGTGGGGACTCGAGAGTGACTTGGACTCGTGAATTGGTGACTTTACTACAACACTGCCACAAGGTGAGTTCCTTTTTTTATTTCCTGCTTTTTTACACATACTCTCTCCAGTTAGCTCTGAGTGTTAGCGATGCTTGCTAATGTAAGCAAAGACCATATGACTCCCGAAACACGTCAGGCATTATTTCTGATAGAAACTTTTTGATAGGGCCGTGGGTCCACATTGCCGATATTAAGTCATATCGGACGCAAATCTGGATCAGCTACGTTGTTCCCCCGTTTTTAGAGATTTGGGTACGGAGGAAAAGAGAGAGAGTTTTGTTTTCTGACACTTTGTGAGTTCCCTGACACACACATATTTATGTATTTTGCATGATAGGCCCCCTTTAAATAATTTCCCTCTTTTTACAATCCTTTGTGAATGAAGACGAGCTTTACAGTTGAGCAGAGTGAACTCTGTCCAATTATAATACTTGTCCTTGTGATTACATTTTATTAAGTCCAGTGTAGTTTCAAAGGGAACAAACTTTATTTTGTCAGAACAAAGAAAGGGTTTCTCTTGGCTAATTACGGTGTGTTTGAGGTATGTTTTCTGCAGTTTGTCTTTCCCTGTAAGTAAGGTGCCATTCCCTTAGCTCATCAGATTTTCTTAACTTCGGCAGAAACACTGAATAGCTGAAGGCTGCTGCATGGCTCTGGACTTATTTACATGTGCACAATAAACAGCACTGGTGGTTCCAATTCACATTGATTAAATGCAATAATCATGCTATGGCAACATAATGACTGCTAGAGATAATGGGAGCATACACACATCGAGCATATTGATGGTGAATTCACTCAGTGAGTCATTTGGCAGGGACAAAGATTTTTAATTTACCATTCAGATGTATTAAAGGTGTTGATAATAATATTGATTTCTGTGAAAAGTGTGGATCAGATTAATTCTGACAATTCTGGATGAAAGATTTCTGCTTCACCTAAACTGATGTCAATCTTAATCATTACTGAGACTTTATGTCTCAAAGAAGTATATGATATAACTAAAAAAAAACATCAAAAGAATGGAACTGTTGCAGTAAATAAACAATTGTAACACTAATCTGTCAACCAACACAGGGTCTTTTAATAAAGGGTATTATGTTCTGTGCAGATTATTTGTTCAATTGTGTCTGAACTATTGTTCATGCATGCTTACAATGATTTGACATTTGACAATTCCACAAATAGTTTAATATCTGAAATCACTCTCAGACAACAGTATATTATTAAATACAGGTATTTATGCTCTGGGTGAATTAATTAATAATCTCGTTTGGATGACCAGTCCAAAATAGGAAACTGCTAAATCGAGGTGTTATAATTAATTTTAAAATGGATGAAAATGAAAATAGCATGAAAATACAAAGTAACGATTTCATGGTTGGCTCCAAACTCATTAACTCTATATGTCGTTTCAGATGTAATCGTTAGACTAACCGACTGCATCCCTTCTCCCAGCAGCCAACATAAGAAATACAATTGGAGACAAACAGTCTACTCTTTCATTTTAAGTCTTAAAAAGGAGATTGTAAAACTGCAAGGCAATTACGGACAATGTGCAGATAAAAAAAAAAGTATCTATCAAACATAACAATTCCCTAAACTCCAGCATATGAAAACACCTTTGAGATAAAGAACTGACGTATTTCTTTACAACATCGCATCTCTCTCCATTCAGCTCTACTGTAGCCAGCTGGATTTGAGTGAGACCTAATTCAATTAAAGCTAGATAAACTGAAAACATCACATGTGGAATTGGAGAGAAAATAAAGCACACATACCGTATTGAGTTTTCAGATACAGAATATGAGCACAGAGAGATCCAGCGCGGAGCCTCGTGCGCCTCTGAGAGATGCGCGCGTCTTGCACAAATCAACTCGCGCAAATCAACTCGCGCAGGTTGCTATTGGTATTTCACGTGTCAACCGTGTAATCACTTATCCAGAGTGGGGCGGTCGACAAGTGGATGTGGCGCGTGCCTCTCTTTTAGATCTGCCTTTAAACCTGACTGAAGAGCTTCTGCGTGCATCAAAGAGTCTGCATATAATCAACGAAAAAACATGCAAATACTCTATTTCTACAGGAAATAAAAATAGGTCTAACTTTTTTATTTCTGCATTGTTTTAAGCTAATTATTCCTAAATTAGTTTTTGAAACCATGCCGTTTTTTCCTGGTGTAACCTCAGTTATAATTATGGTCACTGCACCCTTTTAATGCATGCCCGAAAGGTCACACTGTTGTCTGCAGATGCAACACGGGCTCTAATGTTTGAACTGTCATCCTTCTTTGGTCACCAATATTTGTAAAAGGGGCTGAGGGGCAGACTGATAAGGACGTGACGTGATGTTTGACTGTCTTTGTGAGGCACACAATCAGAGCTGCAGGTCTGCAAAAGGTGTTTCATTTGTGCAAACAGACTTTCAGTTTCTCCTAAACAAGTCAGAACAGAGACAAAACAATCATGGCTCTCTGACCGGGATTAGTGAATTGAATCTGAATCTATAGCCTATGTGTGAAGACAGACGGACATGAGGAGATCCTGATTTGACAATTACAGTGGATGTTGTATTCAGTGTGTCTGGGGCTTCTCCACGTTCATTTAAAGCTGCAGGAGTTTTGTTGTGATCAATAGAGGTTAACTCTTCCCACTCTCCCTCCTGCATGCAGCCAAGCTCAGCTCGGTCCTCTGTCAGCAGGATGTGTTTAAGGCAGAAGAAAGCTAGGACATTTTATGTGGAATAAAGACTAAACAGCAGGAATGCAACATAACAAGCACGAAAGAGTTACTCTTCACACTTTATGATTAAAATGTTAAAACTTTCAATCCACACTCGAGAAATCTAATTGGAAAGGAACCAGAACAGGAACATACTAAACAGGACCATTGATTATATCAGGGGGAGAAGAATACATTAGAAATGTGAAGTATAGGATTTATTCTTTCATGGTGAAAAAACACTAATCCAGCTTTTATGGTTAAGCAAGCAGAAATAAATGTGGTGAGTCCCAAGCAACTGATGTGACATTTCTGTTTCCTGTTTTGGATACAGTCTCTGACATTTGTCTGAAATTTGTTTGGGTTTGGTGTGCGCTCACTCGCTAGTTAGGACAAAAAGATCGTACATTGTGGTTGTTTTCCTGTCTGTCAGGCTGTGCAAACTCCTCACAGGGTTTGTAAAAGTTTAGGGCAGGGCTGTATTGCATAGTCTCAAAGTCATACTTTTATCACAATAAATGCTGTGCAACACAGTCGTCTTTTTTTATATACCTAATTTACATAAAGCACAGCTGGAAGTCTTTTCAGACCTTTAACTTAAGTAAATGCATTAATGTTAAAAATACTGTTACACGCCAAATATGATCAAAAGTATGCAGAATGGTCCTTTTGGGAACAGTAGCTCTGTCATACTAGTTCTGTTTATGCATTGATGTGTTCATCCTTTTATGTTGCAGCTTGTAAAGGTAGAGCTAATTTCATTACTTGTACATACATGTGAGAAGCTTCTAAATAACCCTCTGGTGATAAATAAATGTAATTTTGTCCTAAAATAATACATCACTATGCATTTGTTTAATATATTTTGTATTAATAATCTCTAACTTGGAACTTTTCTGATGGTAAATGGACCGTGTTTATATTGATCCAGTCTTCATGACCTTTCAAAGCACTTTAGCAAGTCATCATTAACCTGCAAAGTGCTCTGTAAGTGCTCCAGTAAGCTAACATACTGTACACACACATGCACACAGCGTTGGAGTTCAGTATTTTGCACACGGACACATCAACACCCTGACTGCAGGGACTGGGATCGAACCCACAACCTTAGGATTGAAAGACGACCCCACCTCACAGCCACAGTCATTGACTAACAATGAAAACCTTAAAAGCTGTACGGCACTTGAATGAATGTTTCTTTCTTTCCACCATTTCAAATATTCAAGATTACATTTTATTGTCATATGCACAAAGCTACAGTGTAGAAATGAAATTCTTCTGACCTGAGCTCCTCCAACAATGCAACGTAAAAATAAAATACAAAATTACAAAATAAAAAGTGGTGCAAAAAGTCTATACACATGTTAATAGAATATGGGATATGTACAAGAACAGAATATGAAATTAAATAATGTAAATTAAGACATCTGAGTAGGATTTACAGCAACATCTGATCAGATTATGTGTTGTTTATTATCGATTATCACCGGAAGCTGTGCCAACTTGTTCAAAGAAAAGTCAACAAGCTCGGCTACCATAATTCACATCAAATGTCGTTACCAAAATTGTATTAAATACGTCAGCTTCTTTAATAAGTTGTGTAATATTGATGAACTTTCTCCTTGGTACTTTTGTCTGAAAAAGTACTAAAGCTTACTAAAGAAACATTGTGAATATAACAGGACTGACCTAAGGTTAACAATTATTTTGAGACTTATGGCAACACAAAGCAGCTGACACTCAGAAGTTTGCTCTGATAAATTGCATCGGTAGAATCGTGCTGACACTGACTCACTCATTTACTGTCACCTTATATGACAGCCACTAGACTTAATTGCTGCTCGGCAAAACAAAACCGCATCATTTAAAATCAGCACAGTATGTCGTTAGCTGAGACCAGACATTCAGACAGAGTTTAGCCCCAAGACCAAATCAAATGCACAGTATGAGAAAATAAAGCTTCAAACCATTAGCAAAACAGAAGACAGTGTTCTAATGAGTATCGGTGATGTGCTATCTCCTGCAGACAGCTTAACACTGTATAATTCAATCATGACAGCCTGTTGACAGTGGATACCAGTGTGTGTGAATCCATCTTGTGTTATTTTCTTGTTGTTTGAATCCCTGTTTGACAACATGTCCAACCCCCTGCAGGAGACTTTGTTGTTTGAGACGCTCCTTCAGTGACAGGCTGCTTCACTGAGAGATACCACAGATACTTTCTTCCTGCAGCTGTCAGGATGTACAACCAACAAGGTCACCGGTAGACCACCACACACACACCAATACTAAAACACCACCAACATTTCACTACTCTACAATTGCTATAACTTGTCCTTGGGCCAAATATGACCAATGGTGTGTGAATGTTTCCCTGAGCAGGTGGCACCTTGTATAGCAGCCTCTGCCTTTGTATGGATGTGAGTGAATAGGTGAATGCAGTTCATTGCCATTACTTGTTTGAATGTCTTAAAAGTCACCTATTATGCAAAATCCACTTGTTCATGTATCTTCTACATAAACATGTGTCCCCTCCGGGGAAAAAAGATTCTCTCACTTTTTGTCCTGATCCATTTCTATAAAAACCTGTCTGAAAATGAACTGATCAGATTTTGGCCACTTTATGATGTCATAACGATGTTTTGGCTTGGTAACCATTAGCCAATCACCAACCAAGGTAACTTCCCCCCCCCCTTATCACCTAAATCACCTCCTAGAGCACCATTAGCCGCATTCACACCGCAGGACTTTCCCTGGTACTTTGGTTCTTTAGTTCCGTTAGTACCAATAATGTCGCGTTCACACCGCCGGGACTACTCAGTGCCGGGAACTCTTTTGGCCATTTTCAGTCCCTGCTAGAGAGGTGGTACGAACCTGGTGATAAAAGAGTGCCAATTTATATTCTATTTCTATTGGCTGGGCGAATTGCAAACCACGCCCCGTTAGACTCTGAATTTGTTTTGTTAGGCAGCCATTTTTTTCCTCGCTACAAAACCACATCCACACCTGAGCGAGTAGTTTTTTTTGTACTTTAAAGCAGTTATGACCACACGTACTACAACACCGGAGCGGTGGAATGATGAGGAAGTGTCGGCGCTTCTGGCAATTTACTCTGAGGACGGGATGCAGCAGCTTCTACAGAAAGCAGTTCCCAACTCCAAATGTTTTGAGCGATGTTCGCAAAAGCTACTTGAGCTGGGAATCGTGCACAGTGCACACGGATGCCGGATAAAAATAAAGAAACTCAGGCAGGACTATAACAAAATTAAAGACCACAATAATAAGAGTGGTAACGATTTTCTATTGTTATTATATATATATATTGCCACTGTTTTTTAATACTGACACCTAACTTGCACTAAGGTGTGTCTGCTGCTATATATATTGCCACTGTTACATTGTTTTGAAACTACTTACACTTTATTTTACATTTCACTTTTATTTAACTTCAATTTACATACATACGACACACCTGGAACAGCGTGATGCCGTTATTGTTATGTCTTGACTGTGCAATAAAACAAAAAAACTGGCGAAGCTTTATTTATTGTGTCCCACCCCAAATTTGCAGAATAGAAGAATGTGAGAGCAGACAGGTGTCGGTGGTTGAATTGATCTACAATGTTGCAACCTTGTGCAGCAATGGCAGGGGCAGAAACACAAGTCTTACACACATAAACACAAGTAATTTATCATGTCATTTGTTTTAGATAAATAAGGGAAAAACACCAAACAAGGGTTAATGTCCTTTTCCAAAATCAGCCTGAGGGGGTAATATATAATAAATACATAAAGATAAAGTCCATTGTTATAATGGGGCATTTTATTTGTAAATTATCCTTATGAACTCCATCATGTCTGAGGTCGGAAAGTAAACAAACGCCTCATACAGCGGGTGGGCTTTATACCCCCTCCCCCCGTGTAGTTCTTCTTCTCTCGTTTTTTTTTGTACTCGCCGTGAAGTGGTTTTGCGGCCTGCCAGTAAACCCAGAGAAGAAGAAGACGAAGTGACGTCAGCGTAATTTTGCCTCAGGGAAAGTACTGCGGTGTGAATGCGATTGGCACTAGCCCCCTGGCGGATTCAGTGCCGTGGTACTTTAGTGCCGGCACTAAAGTACGGCAAGTCCTGCCGTGTGAAAGCGGCTAATGTGTTCTTTTTAACCAAATCTCTCTCAGAGGGGCGTGGGGAGGGGCTCCTTATTTTCATCTAAAATAACAGACAGAGAATCAGCACTTTGGCTGAAACAGAGGGGATTGTGGGTAATGCTGCAATGATCTGTTTGGTATTTGGAGCCAAACACTTCAGAGACATGTTTTGTATATATCTGAGACCTATAATATATTGATGAAAAACAGTTTATTAGGGTACCTTTAATGCAGATATTCTTCTGCCCCTTGTAGAACTTTGGGATTGCTTTTACTGTAGTATTGAAAGGTGCTTTACAAATTACAAATGTATTACTGTTATTATTCTTTTGTTTGGGTGCCAATGAAGAGATTAAGTAAATGTAGCATTTATTTCATAAAAATATTTAAGTCCCATGGGTCAAATGACATGGAAGATATTGGAGAAAAAATATTCTAATCAAATATGTATGTGAAATCTATTCATAGTACAAAAGTGGTTTGATTTCTAATTGGTTTTATGTCATTCAAATGGTAATTTATTGATGTAACCTTGTGAAACCCTGTGGTTAGATCCATCCTAAAACTACCTCTTAACTTTTTTTTATTTAGTGATACAACACTGACGTTAATAAAACATGCTTGTTACAATACTCTCCATCTATGCAATCTGCTGCAGCTTGCTTACTGTTTTAGAGCAACAAAAAGAAAAAAACATTTCACAACATTTTCTAAAAAAGCTTCACTGTAAAAAAAAAGCGGTGTCCTTTTGAATAAAATTAGTCTTGGAAAGAACCTCATTTACAGATAACAAGTATTTCAACGGAGAACTGGAAGCTAGGCTTTAATAAGGCTCTATTAATGAGGACACATATGCATCCCTTAGTTCAAAGGAGTCTCTTTAGAAAAAATCTAAGACAGAAGATGATAAAGTTTAATTGAAAGAAATTACTGTGTTGTGTATAAGGGAATCATTTGAATTTAAACAGACTTGAATAAGATATTTGTTTGAAGTTAATGGCGTTTGTTCCCTCAGTGTTTGACTAATAATTGGTCAATCAGAAAATCTTTCTCTAAGTGCACTAGACTGGAGGACTTGGTCAGCACAGCTCAAATCAGCTCCTCCTGTGCTAATGACCGGCTGCTCTGCGTCCACTCAGTGGTAACCGTGTGCCTTTAATTTACCTCCTCGATGTCGTCTTGCTGTGACAATCTATATCTGCTCACAAAAGACAGCGCTCACTGTTTAGACTGCTGTGTGGCATGTGATTACTCCTTCAGAGTCTGGGTTAACATCGGTCCTGTTTGAATGTGCGAAGAGCATGGGAGCAGACGAGAGAGAACATTATGTTATTTTATTGTGTCGTTGACAGTGTGCTTTTTATGAAAGCAATACTAAGAATAGAATCGAAATGGTTCCAAATAATTTCATGTCCAAATCTTGGCGAATGGTTTTACAAGATCCTTTCAAATTGTTGTTTTTTTGTGTGGTTCACATATATTTTTAGGACATTCAAGCTTAACATTTCAGAGTTGTCTCAGTTTTATTTGTTATACTTCTGAAAATGATTTCTGGGTTCTGCTGCCAATAACTTGAAGAAAAGCAAAAACCGTTTTTTACCAATTACCTTTGATCTTTGCAGACAATGTACGGTGGCCGACAAGTGCCAACGCGCCTCAACGGACCAAAAGCATCGGGAGAAACGTGCTGCAGCTGCAGAAACCATGCAAATATAAAAACACAAATGTGCCAAAACACATGCAAATAAAGCGACATACTCACCAACTTGACAACACACGCGCAGCATCTAGGAAATATTCACCAACATACAAAGTGAAGAGCACAGCCGGGACAGGAGTGCTTGTTGATGTTCGGGCATCATTTTTGAAGGAATCGTGCAATCACATTGTTAAAATAACACAATAAAATCTACATTTTAGGAACATTTCAAACAACAGTGATAGATAGCCAACTTTATAATCCCCGAACGTCAACAAGCGCCGCGGTCCCAGCTGTGTGCATCACTTTTTAGTGTCCCCGTTTCCGTTGTGTTTTGAGTTTCGCACAGCTTTTTTAATTTGCAGCGTTATTCATTTGCACCGTTTCGATTACGCAGCGCTTTTAGTTAACTCTGCAGTTTCGCCAAGTTGGTGAAGATGTTTCCTCATTTGCACGTGTTCCGGCACATTTCTGTTTTTATATTTGCATCCTTTTTGAAGCTGTTTTTTTAGACCGTTGTAGCCCGTTCGCAGCTGTCGGCCACCGTAACAACAAGAGGTTAGTTTCCATGGTTATATTTGGGTTAAAGCAATCCCTTTAATCACGTATATTGCCGTGGATGCATGTCAGCAGCGTATTCCTAACTTGAGACCTGCGAGTGAGTATCTGCAGCTACATGATGCAAAGTGCAGCACACAGCTTCTAATGGCTCAGACTGTGTGATGGTGGATGTTGATTATCCTTGTTGTTCACCCAAGGTCCCTGAAATGAAAAGAGCGAGAACACTGCCTCCATTACCTTGTGTAAACCTGTTTCTCAGAACTGAACCGCATCCAGCGACTATAGTGGCATATCTCTCCAATGAAAGGAGGTATACAGTTAGTTATATACAAATCTGCACACAGAGGTGCATGGTAGAGAAGAGGTTACTCATTCATGTTTTCAGATGAACTGTCATTTAAAAAAAAAAAATCCTAATTGAAAAGAAATGTTACTGAAAACATGATTGTAATCTACTGCAAATACGACTCTATTCAAAATGAAAGGTTACAATAAATGTGTTTTTTAATAAAATAATTTAAATAAGTAGGCTTCTTGTTTCATCGTGTTTTTGCCACACGATGGTAGTTCTTAATAGAGCAGTCAGGTTGAATAAAATATAGGTCGGTATATGTGATATATCTACATGCGTCACACTGACCTATTTGAGAAGGATCAGGTACTAAACTTTTATTGTCATTACACAGTACAGGTACTATGTAACAAAATGGTTTCTCTGCATTTGACCCATCCTAGTGTTAGGAGGCTGCCATTATGAGCAGTGTAGGGAACGGTGCCTTGCCAAGCCAAGTCCCAATGGACTTTGCCACCCCCGCCCAAGGCTCGATGAATAAACATGTTTACACAAGAACACACAAGCAAGAACACAAGAAGCAAAGATATTTATTAGATTTGTATATCAAGGTTTTTTGCTCCGTCGTAGAATTGATGACTGTGTACGCAGTGTGTTTCAATATATTTGAGATGTATTTTTCTGACGTTTACAGCAACGAAAGGGAACTTGTGAAGCTGGAGAGAAAACATTTGAGACATTTGTCTTGCTGTGAGCAACAAGTTGTTCAAGGCCTATTCCCTATTGGGCACGGATAAGCTCTGGATTCACCTTATATTAGATTGTGCTGGTGAGTCTGGGTCCTGGTGGCCCAGAGAACACAAAGACATTCAAAACAGGAAACAACACAAAACAAAACTCAAGTGAACTCAGTTTTATTTAAAATGACACACATCCATTCATGACATTAACATATACAGTACACGTCAATTATATAGGTAAAGGGAGAGTTTGACATTACAGTACATGCACTTATTTGCTTGAAAAGATCTCTCTAATGTTTGTCTTTTTTCTTTAATTGGCATAAAAACAAAGATGTAAAAATGTCAATTTGTGTTTTTTCCCCTTGTAACTTCACAAAAAGATGTTTCTATATTTATTTTTTTGTAAGAATTAAACAAATTAGATCCAAGATAATAGTTCTAAACCAAGCTAACAACGTAAGTGTAGTTAAACTGCTGGCTTTAGACACTGCACCTTATACAGACTCTCCAGCTAAAGTAACAACATTTAAAAAATGAAGTTTACATCACTGCTGTTATTTTCTTTTATCTATATGGCTGACCTAATCAATACATACATTACAGGACACATGAACACATCTTATACTCGGGTCTTCTCCCCAGAAGGGGTTACACTGTCTGTTACAATTACTAAAGATTGCACCTTTCTCATAAGAAGTCGGGGACACTCTGCAATAGCCAGACCTGAAACTGTGATCATAGTCATCTTGAAAGAGAGCTTTTCAAAATGACCCATGGATTAGATCGATCTAGATGAGAGCTGCAGTCGGGACGGGAAAGCCCCTTTGACTCTGATTGTAGAGCTTGATTCAAAAGCCACATGGTCAGAGTGAAGTGGTCAGGGCCCGATGGATGGACTCGGCTATATAATCCAAGTTACGCCCGTTGATTGCGCTCACATTGAGACAGCCGCTGGGGAGCAGGTACACATGTCTCCTCTGGGACAGAAACTCTACCTGATCCTCTGTATGAGGGAAGAAACAGGAGACATGTTGGTAAAGCACATCATTATCTTTGATTAAAGCTTTTTTTGTTTCATTGTAAAATAAATGAGATTATAACGCAGTGTCCACGCGGTGGCGTGCGTTGAAGCTTGCCGGCAGGCATGTCTGAAACTCGACCAACAACCAATCACATGAATCTCCCGCCCCGGACTCACAAGCACGCGGTTTGATTGGCTAGAGCTTCCATCGAAGCTTCAAAAGTTGAACATTGCTCAACTTTTGAAGCGAGCAACGCGAAGCGACGGAACCACAATGCAGTTCGGCAAAGCGTGACGTCACCCCATTCAAAGTGAATGGGCAGAAGCGTTGAAGCTTCAACGCACGCCGCTGTGTGGACGGGCCGAAAGAAAAATAGTTAGGATCTAACCAGAAGTGCAAAAGATGCAGTAAAATGAAGAGTAATGTATAGTAAAAAAAATGTTGGGTTCAAAATCTCACTTTATTTATTTATTTGCATTTTAAGAAAATATTCATAAAGCATACATAACAAAATAAACACAACTAGGTACATAGATTAACTACATAACAGATGACAAGTACGAAAATAAATGATAAGATAATAGTAATAATAATATTACAAACAAAAGAATGGATAGACTGTTAATACTCAGGTATTTATTAATTATATTGTTCTATATTTGACCCATCTTTCCCACCTTTCCTCAAAGATATGCATTTGGTTTCTAATTCTCATAGTTGTTTTCTGCATTACATTCATTTCGACTGATTTCCTTGCTTTTTCATTTTGTTTTTTCCTAAATGAGGCAATGTACTGTAAAGGTATAAACATATGACAGATCTAAAAAAGCTCCGGTATTAATGGGTATTACAACTATAAATTGAATTCACTAGAGAGCTGCTATACATGTAGACAGTATAATATACTGTAGAGATTATAGACTAAATAAATATGAATACGCTATACGGTATATATACACTCTATATATTTTGGGCAGTTTTTAGTTTTTTGAAGGCAGCTTTTGGCACCGGGTAAATAGGTTAATGTTTCATACACAGGGCAAGAAAAGCTGTTGTTCATTCCATTCTGGGATTTTCAGAAAGAGAATAAAGCACAAACCATATTCCTGCCTCGACATCTGGTGTAATCCCTGTGTTCGATTTCTGAAAACTGCAGAATGTCTGCCATGTGTCCACCAACAGTGCAGTCTGCTACTCACCATTCAATCCGGTGTTACAGTAGAGTCCGCTCTGTTGAGTCAGACGGTCCCAACAGCCTGGAGCTCCCAGAAGCCTCAGCCTTTCTCTCAACAGCTCTCTGATCAGCATACATCGCTCCACAATGTGCTTCACTTCTTCCTTCCTGGGAAACAGAAAACATTGACAGCATTTGGAAAATAATATCTGAAGTGTATAGTTGAAATATCTGCATAACATGATAGATCCAGTAAGCTACACTTTGTACATTAAGGTTAATAAAACACTGCAAGTTCGATTGTATGAAGCTTTGCAGGCTTGTAGGCAGTGTTGGCATGTAACTATGTGAATTAATTAAAGCACAATGATGAGGTATTTGTACTTTACATGAGTATTATCGTTTTACACAAAGGGAAATATTGTACTTTTTACTTTACTATATACATTTATTTTACATTTTAGTTACCAGTTACTTTACAAATCAAGATGTTTGCATAAAAAACACAGGCGTTCATAAAATATAAGATTTAGTTGTATAATTTACCAAGCCAACAGTTAATACAAGAACAGCTTAGTTGATTAATCTAGCCAATTAAGAGATAATTAATGGGCATTTATAGACATTTAGTTAATTTCCAATTGTATTTTGAATTATTTTGTTGTTATTCTGTTTGCTATTTTAATTTATGTTAGTGTAGATTTTTGTTTAAATTGGTTAGATTTAATATTTGAACTTCATCTTGCTGATTTGACCCACTTACTTTAACTTAAGTACCATTTCCAATGCAGTAATTTTACTTGTGACAGAGTGTTTTTATAGTGTGGCATTATTACTTGCACCACTGTCTGTAGGAATGACGGAGAAAGTCCAGCCATCTCTGTAGACATCTACTGATACAGCAGCAATGTGGCTGCGCAGGTAACATTCTTTAAATACTTTATTTTAATTGGAGCGCGACTCACCATTCAACAACATGTGCTGGGTTACTGAGCACTGTGGCCACAATATTTGCTCCTCCTGCGGACGGCTGTGCCCACAGTGACTTGACTATTGTGGCAGCTTGAGACTGCACAGATAACAGGAGGGAGTTCTGCTTCAACACGCACAGCAGGTGACCGACAGCCTCGCCTGGAGAAGACAAGGAGAAGATGACTCTGATGCGAGGGAAACACTTTGTTCCAACAATAATGATGTTATGTTATACTCATTTTCTCTGTTACTGGAATTGGAAATAAAGTGGAAGTGGGACACTTTTGAAATAGAAGATAACAAAATGCTTTAAAGTCTGCGCAAATGAAATAGGACAAACAGAAACAAGCAGAAAGCGTCACTTTGACTCCATAGGTAATATAAGCATTTTCTGGCATGGGTAAGACACATTAAAAGGGGTCCTTTTATGCTTATTGGGTTGTCCCTTTCCTGTAGTATGTTATAAAGGTTTGTGTGCATGTACATGGTCTTCAAAGGCTGAAATCCCAAAGTTCCCAGAGGGAGTTTCTCTCCCACGCTATACAGTCATACTCTTAACATGACTTACTCACCATATAGTCCGAAGCAGTGGGAGAAGGACTGAGCACAGAGCAGCTCCATCCCCTGCGAGGCGCAGTAATGAACAGGCCAGGCCGCCCGCTCCACATTTCCATAGCAGAGCGCCTGAGGAGGCAGCAAGAGGAACGGAAAAAGCCTGCGCCTCTATTTAAAGATTGACAAGACAGCAAATAATGATTTAAGTAGGAGAGAAAAGCCACTTGTCGGATCATTTTAGTTCTTTGTTAAAGAAAAGGCGGGCAGGGAAGATAGTGGCCGACCCCTGCCACCCTGGACACAAACTGTTCACCCCCCTCCCCCCTGGCAGGAGGCTGTGCTCCATCAGGACCAAAACCTCTCGCCACCTGAACAGTTTCTTCCCCTCCCCTACCGGCCTCTTAAACAAGGCCCGGCCCCCCCACTGACACAACGTAGACTCTATATGCATTACATTAATGCACACAATGTTCAAATACTGCTTACTGCATATATTCTTATTTCATATTTTATATTCTATAACTCAATTCCATTTCGCTGTAAATTACTGCTGTATTTTATTGCTTTTTAACTATATGTTATTACAATGTCCTTAAAGATTTGTTGTTTTATATTAGATTTGTTGTTTTATATGGAGATTCTTTGTTTTATATTTTATGTATGCACCATGACATCAAGTCAAATTCCTCGTATGTGTGAACCTACCTGGTAATAAACCCGTTTCTGATTCTGATTCTGAAGTGGACAAGTCAGTTACCATGATGAGTTCTGTAATCACAGCCCATTGATTGTGAGAGAGGTCTGCTCCGGTGGGATAGTGTGCAGACGCTGACAGAACAACAACGCTTCGCTCCGGAGCCTTCTCCAGATCCTCCAGCAGCTTATCCAAGCAAACGCCCCGCTGCTGGTCATCCCAGTAATAATACTCCCGGATATCTTGGATCCCCGCTGCCTGGAAGATACCAGCCAAAGAGTCTGCAGGAGGATCAGGAACAAGCATTATATTAGACACCTAAAGCAGTACGAACTCCTCAAGATCAATGCTGCTTTGAACTGTGGGTAATCTGTAGCTACCCCTGATGTTGTGAATCATTTGGTATCAGTTCATATGAAGACCTAAGCTACACTGCATGATAAGATCATAGTGAATTATAATGCTTTCGGCTCCCCTTTTAACACGCACTGCTTTCTGATGCACTTTTTCAATAGTCATAAAACATTATGTGATTTAAAAGTGTCTTTTTGTTGCTAGAAACTAGTTCTAACCTATATATTGACTGAAGGGGCTTATTGTACATTATGAATACCTTTAAGTCCATGTTGCATGCTCCATCATAACATTTCCTCATTTGTGTTAAGTGCAATGTATTTTCAGATGTGTAAAAGAATATATGCTGCATGATAAGTGATTATTAACAGATACTAGGTATCATATGCCCCCTCAGCCAACCTCTACTTTATCACCGGTCCATAAAACATTATAATTCATCATCAAGCTGAATGTGAGTTTATGAGGAAGTTTTTCCTTGTACGATGTGAGGGTCTAAGGACAGAGGGTATTGTCATACTGATATTCTGTACAAACTGTGAAGTCCACTGAGACAAATGTAATATTTGTGATATTGGGCTATATAAATAAACATTGATTAATTGATTGATTGATTGATTGATTGATTGATTGATTGATTGATTGATTGATTGATTGATTGATTGATTGAGTGAATGTGGAGGATTATAAATACATTTTAATTTACTTTGAATGCCCTAATGTGATACCATTTATTTATTTTGAAAGTAATTTGATTATGCATTCTTTGAAGCTCCAGTCTGAGCTGCATTGGTAATGTCAAAACTGCTTTACCTACCATATGTCACAGTAATGCACATTGTTATGGATACAGCCAACGAAATACAATGCAATCACCATACCAGAATTATTAGCTACATTGTGTTATTTCTGTCTCAAGAGCTTAATCTAATGTGCAGCAGAATTTAAAGCCAACACAACATTTGGTTGTATCTTAAAATGCTGTTAAGAAGAAGTTAAAATTACCGTCACAGGGGGAAGAGAGGTATACTGGCCCACACCAAGCGGCACAGTGATCGTACCAATTTCTCAAGAGTTCAGCCCCAAGTCGCACAGCAGCGGTGAAACCAGGAGTCTGAACACCTAACACCTGCAACACAATCATAAAACACCCAGAGTTAAGTTAATATCATCACTGATGGAAAACATGATAGAGTTTTTAGTTTTATCCCTGAGTAGAGCACACATTTTTGATATAATATGTTGGTTTCTTCTTTTTTATGTTTATATCCTTCTGTTGTGTGACATGATATACTTGTGAGGGAAATTACCGAAGCAATTGGGAGTCAGGACTCAGAGAGACACGAGGAGAGCTGGAGCTTTGATGGCAAACACTGACGGTTTATCTGGAGCTTCGGCCGGAGAATTCACAAGACATGTCACGGGCCACGAACTGACCACAGGATAGAGATGCCACAATCAATTCTGAAGAACCCTCCTGTAGTTCTAGGTCTTAACTAGTTCAGAGTGTAATAATCAACATTCTTCAATAGATAGACTAAACAGCTGAGGACACTGAATCACAGTTGTTGTTGCTTATCACTCGGGGTCATCTACACCCAGAGAAGGATGTGTGCAGGTGTCCCACAACAATAACTATCTCTGACAGAGAGTTGCCCGGTCATAAACTGGTAACAACAACAACTTGCTAGGGCAGCCCCTCCTTATGGGAGATAACGGCTGCTCATGGTTGGTCAGCTGCGTCAGAGGGCAAAAGGTAAACATGTAGGGCGATGTTATTCCCTGACAATACTTACATATTGATATTTATCTTATATTTATTTGGTTGTATATATTTATTTATTGCCATGGCATTTGATGTTGAGCTTATCCAAAAGTAACAGAGAGTAATCAGGTTACATTCATAGTATTATGTGATACCTAGATAAGTTACTGATTACATCTCTTTTTACCAGGTAACTATTAATTGTGTCCGAGTACATTTTTAAAAGTAACCCTCCCAACCATGATAGTGATTTATGCTGAAGATAGACGTGAATGTATTTTATTATTTTTATTTGATTTATTATGTTATTTATTTGTATTTGTATTAATATGTTGTCTGTGACCATGACCTAATTAGGGGTAGGGGATGGGTATTTTTCTTTCCTTTAACAGACACATTCTTCTGTCCTTCAGAAGACGTGAATCATTCAGTGCTGATTGATAGGATAAGGTAAATGCTACTGCTTGATTTTCAGAGTACTGTGCAAACTGAGGTGTAATTATATAACTTATCTCCAATCAGTATAAATATAGCTGAGATTACCCGTTCTTCCACTATAGCCCGAGAGCTTTTCCCTAAAGCAACCTCTGTGGCTCGCCTGGTGAACTCTGTTAGGCCGAGGGGAGACGGATACTCCGGGCGAGTGGTGGGATCAGCGCTTAGCTGTTGCTTTATTCTTCTAACAAGACGCAGTTCAAAGGTCTTTCCATCCTCGCTGTAATACTCTGCAAAAGACAGTTATAGGAATATTGTCATCCAACCAAACACTGTATTCAAACTGTCAAACATCATTTTGGAAAAGAAAAGTTACAACCAACACATCTGTGATTAAGACTCTCAAGCCCACGCAACATTTGAATTAGGACACACTGTGCTTTTTAGTTTTAATGTAGTATGTGTAATGTCATCTAACAAACAAGCTTTTTAGTTTGAATAATGTCATCTACTGTAGAACAAACAAGCGGCAACATTCAGGTGAACAGTGTAAACCAAAGTGGTAAAGTAAATATTCTCTGACAATAGGCTTAGAAATTGTGGCTGATATTTTTCTGTGTGTGTCTAGTTAAAGATTATTATTTAGCCATTAACAAAGTAATAAAGTTAAAAGATGGTGGATTGCAGGGCGTAATGTCTGTAAACCTCCAGATCGAGTCAGTAATTCAATGAAGTATTTAAAAGTAAATAGACAACAGGTGTCAGCAGTTAAAGTGTTATGCTCTGATCATTGAAAGCTGATGGAGCCACGTGATTATTATTATCTTTTCCATTAAACATATTCTACATACATTAACATGCAAACAATATATTATGCAACATTTATGTTTGCAAAATGAATGGCAATTGAAGGGGGATTCATATAATATTATAGATACAAATATATCAATAGGCTACAATGTTATTTCTTAATCTCTAGACATAGAAGACAATCTGCAACCAGGTGAATGATGTTCACATATTAATATTATAATCTAGATATTTTTTCCCGGATGTTGTTCTATCCAACAAAATGTAGTGGAGTAGAAATATAAAGCAGCATGAAATGGAAATACTCAAGTAAAGTACAGGTCCTTCAGAATTGTACAGCACAGTAGAGTACTTGAGTACATTTACTTAGTTACTTCCCACCTCTATTCGTTACCTGTGTTGCATTGTAAACCTGTCCTTGTGTTTTTATTATTGTGTCAATAAAGTTTTCACAAAAAATAAGATTTCAAGTTTAAAACAAGATATTAAACCGAGCTAAATTAATGTGTATACGAGCAAACTCACCTCTCCCTGCCAGGTAAGCCTTCCCGGGGTTTGTGTCTTTCTTAAAGGCGGACAGAAGTCTTTTCTCGGGACTTCCTGCCGCGGTGTGAACATTGGTAAACACAGAGAGATGACCACCTGCGTCGCCATTTTGCTTCACCTCTGTTTCGTTAAGTTTGCTGTCCGGTCGCTTCATCTTCTTCATCCCAGTGAGGCAAAGCAGCCCTTTTGTTTGGCCACTGTTGCCAGGATACTGCACGTAGTTGGATACCGTTACCGCGGCAACGGTGATGGGTGAGTTTATCAGTCTAATTCGGTGAGTTTACTTTCGCCATCACAGCGAGCTTTCTTCAAATAGGCCTACAGTAGAAAGCCTGTCTAGACATGAAAGGATCAGTTTAGGTGAAGGCGAGGACAGAAATCCCAAATGTGTTACACTGAGCCTCTGACAATAAATCAGCTCTGACACTGACAATAAAGCAGCTCAAAGAGGGCCCTCTTCATTAGGGTGTGTGTTGGAGGTTCTACAAAAGGCCTGCTGAAGCCTCACTAAATGAAAGAAGAACCAATGACGTGGACAGCAAGTCAAGAGTCATTTAATTTAATTTAACTAGAGTGTTGCTGGAACAATGTGGCCTCGAGTCCATTAGCTTTTTTAAGGAACCCCTAATTAAACCCTCGTTTTATACTGTGTGCAGTAGAGTGTTCCCTGTCTGTGTTTTACCATTACCTTTTTTTAAACATGAAAGCATACAACTATTTAAGCATACATCAACACAACAAACATGCCATTAACATTAGGGACAACAGTCATAGGACATATAATCAAGAGGTCCAGATTAGCATATATATTTTTCTATATGTTCTTGCAAGGATTTCTCGCTTTAATGGGTTTCAGTGACCCTGGTGGACAGTAACTCGAGTAATGTACTTCTATTTTGAAGTACATGAAACTTGAATATTTCCATTTAATGCAACTTTATACTGTTCTTTTTCTTCTCTACTATATTTATTAAACAGCTTTAGCTACTTTTAGGAAAATGAAAATGAAACCAGTGGACAACTCAAAAGAGTCCAATTATTTAAAGATTTGACAAAAAAGTCAATCAGAACTTTGTTTGTCTCCAACAGTAAGATCCTATACTTGATGCAACAATATTATTTAAAATGGTCATATATAATTATATACGTATCACACATATAGAGGCTATCTTCTGCAGAATGACTACTTTGACTTTTTATACTTTAAGTACATGTTGCTGATAATATTTAATACTACTTTTACTTTAGAAAGATTTTGAATGAAGGACTTTTACTTGTAATGGACTGGAGTATATTTTGACAATCTGAATACTTCTTCCACCACTGCTCATAAACAAGGTATTGGTGCAAAGCAGAGATTTTGAGGACATTTTAGTGATCAGGCTTGCATCTAGAATGTGGAATTATATTTCCTTTAAATATGAGTAATATTCAGCATGCAGATCACACTTTCTAACTCAGATTCCTATACAAAAAATATATATCTAGCTTCTGCTTCTCTTCCTAGGGATGAAGAAGAAGCACTGAACCTCACAGTTAATGCAAACCAAAATCAAAGTCATCATCTTCTATTATATGTAAGAAGTTCCATAGTGCACTTTATGCAGCTGGTAATCACACATTAATGCACTAGATGGCAGTAGATGGCCAAATTGGCTTGTTAGGCAATTAGCTGAACAGGAGTCATTAAAGCACGTGTCAAACTCAAGGCCCGGGGGCCAAATCAGGCCCGTGGTGGATTTAATTTCGGCCCGCAGGATAATTTCTAATTACTATTAGATCTGGCCCGCCGGTATATTGCACGCACACCTTCACTCAATCCTGAGGGTCTCCTCCGCTCAGAGCCTGAGCCCAAACATTGATGAACTTTCACCCAGGATGCGATGCCAAGTATCTGCTTGAACTAGCATCACAGAGCAAACTGAGTTTAATGGATGTTTCCTTCTGCACTTTGTTTCTTGAGACAACAGGGAGTGTTTGTTTTGTTCTTTGAGGGGAATTGTTTTGTTGAAGCTGTTGTTGGCCTGTGGAAAAATGTAACCATAAGAAATGACTCCGGAAAAGCTGCAGATAGAGCCATAAGAAATGAATGCAACTGATTATTTAATGTTGTTTTTATAGGCAATAATTTAAGCTTTGTTAGTTCCAGGTTTAATATGTGCAATAAGTTCATTTCAATAAGTTTTGCAATAAACATTGAACCAGTCCGGGCCTCGACTAGTACCCATTTTTTTATTTTGGCCCACTGTGTATTTCAGTTTGACAACCCTGCTCTAAAGTAATTGAAGAAACACACTTTTTCTTAGAGTGCCTTCACTACTGTGTAATTTCTCAGAGTATACTTTCAGAGAATCAGCTAGAGCAACTCAAACCTTTCTACCCTGCACGGCCAGTCGTGCTTATTGTCAGCTTATTATTTGAAACAGTATAGTATAACATTCACAGCACGACACAAGCCTTTCCTCCTCTTCCTGGCTTGACGTGTCCACAGAAAACCCATCACAACTCTACATGCACCTGATCAGCGGTACTGTGAGGAATATAAAGATTTGAGAGAGGTCTTCTTCAAAGAAAATAAAGAATATGTATCCTGTGTTTATCCATCTCCCCTATCCTCAGAAACTGCCAACTCTATGAGGGGAAAGTCAGCGGGCAGTATTATCTGCAAAAAAACACAAACAGACAAACAGTTGTAGTTTAATGTTTCTAAGGGATTATCAGTGCATTTACCACTGCTGCAATAATTGTTATTTCATGCATTATTAGGCATTTTTGTATATTTATTGCGTATCATCTGTCATAATATGAATCACTTTCCCTACTGTTATATTGGTTTGTTATAATGCATTCATTCATAAAGCTTACAGACATGCAGGCAGATATAACATGAACCTTTTCAAAATGCATTGAAAAAAAGTCCACAATTTATTTTTAAAAAGGAAAGTAAACCAATTTTTGAAATGATTGAGACATTTGTTGTGACAGCTGTCGGCAGAATTTTTTTTATTTTTGTTATTTCAGTGATGTATATTTTCCTTTCCTTTTTGAACATCAGTGCATTTTATTCTGAGGCAGCGACAACACCATTGACCTCCCATTCGATTTTCTTTCCCTGTGTTCCTCCCATCGCGCTGTATTTTGGCAGCAGTTGAAATATCTGTGTGATGTCAGGTTATCTGTGTTTGCCCAGCTGTCCATTACAGTCAAACAACAAAATGGGTACAGAAACACAGGTACAAAGGGAACAGCAATTCAATCAGGAGAGACAGTTTTGATGTAAGAATACATATTTATTGCCAGAAATACACAATGAATGTAATGGAGTTTTGGCGATTAGGCCTCGTTGTGCGGGAGTATCATTCGGGAGGGTAGAACCGATCCGATGAAACCCCCCGTGGTCTAGACACTGGTGGTGGTGAATGATAGGGTCGGTCTGAAGAGGAGTGGCTTAGCTTGACCCTGGATTCAGAGGGACCGGAGGTGAAAAGGGGTGGAGGAGGGTTGCGTCGAGTCACCTGAAATGACAGCTGTCAGAGGGGAGAGCAGATTTTAAAGGTTTAGCAGAGCGCTGTGATAGTTAGAGCAAAGTGATTAAGCTGGGGAGTGACGCCCCCGATCACTTATTGAGAGGAGAGAGAGTAGTAAAATAGTAAATGACGAGTAAAGACGGTCTTCATAGTTGAACTTGCGCTGAGCTTCATAAGTCCAAAACATACAGATTCTATCAGAGAAAGACTCATGGGTTATTATGGCTATTAAACTGTAATATCAGGATGCTATTATTACATTGAGCAGTGAGAAAGAGGATGCCATGGCGGGGAATGTACGCTCGACCCATTGGCATGTGCCCCAGTCATGCCACCATATTACCGGGAAGAAACTACAACACTTAATCTAATTAAGGGGATTTTGACTCAATTAGATGAAATGGTCCTAACTGGTGAGCTTTGAAGTCTTAGTTTAGGGTTAATGGACTCCGCTTTTTGGCTCAGATGCCCGACCAGTTCTGGAAGTGTCTGTCTGGCCTGAAGAAAAATCTGTTGTGACACTTTCTCAGGATAAGTGATTGGCAGTCTAGTAATAGCTGCAATCAAGAGAAGAAAACTGCACACTGAAAAGAAGATATCAGAGATTGGATCTTTTCATCAAACTCAAGAGTTCATTCAGAGTTGTTTTGAGTAATAGGAAAGATTGGAAGAACAGATTGTTGTTTTGCACATATTACAAAAACAAGTGAAGTCGTATCTTCCCCCTCCCCTCGTAACCCATCGTCTGCACCCTCCCAAAATCCGATACATAGACATGTATTTAAACACACGGATGAACAGACAGAAGAACTGACTGAAGCTAAGATGACAAACAGTTACACAAATGGGCAAATGAAGTGAAAAAAGGTGGTGCAGGATAAGTAAAAACTATTGGGGAAAAAAAGAAAGGAAAAAAGAAAAACAACCTTTATATATTATAATAATACTACTAATTATAGTTATCTTAATAATACATATTTTTTAAACACGGCTTTTGAGAATGATTCCAGTAAAGCAACACACCAAATGTTAGTTTCAATTCAGAATGACTAATACACAGCTTTTCTTTGGATCACATTGGATTTTTTTTTTTTTAAAAAGCTCCATACCTTCATATGTTTATGTGAAATATTTAACATATCTGTATTATTGTCCTAATAGGTTGAACATAGTTTGTCGGAGATTCCTAACCATCACCCCAATGTCTCTCTGGTGATTTCTTATCAAATCAACCAACATGGCCAATTTCTTCTGAGTTAAGTATTCAGTATTGTTTGATTGAATTAGTGCTGTATTTAAATCTTATCAAATACTCTAGTTCTAATTTAGTACAAGCTTCTCTTTCTCTTTGTGAAAGTTTGAATCTGATATCAATCTAACTCTGCTAATGGAACATTTTGTAACGGGAATCAGCTGATCAAAACCTCAGTAGGATAATTGTTCTCTCGATATTTCAGTGGTCACAGTGCCTACATGGCAAAGATTCAACATTTAGTAAATTCCTTTTATAACATAACATGATGTCTGCTCAAACAATAGCAGAGCCAAATGGGATTTTGTTTCAAGTTTATAGTTAACTTTTGGGATTTGGGCCATTGTGACTGACAGAATGACTAATCGAATGAATAAGGTCAACACAATTGTAAACTGTTTTTTTTACCTTATTCAGGCTGGATTAGTTAATAGTAGGACTGGCTGTTTTTTCCTGTGAGTCGGTGTGTCATCTCAGCAAAATTTGGAAAATAACTGAAAAGCCATTATGTGGCCGGCTATGTCTTTATATTATCTGTATGTCTGTCAAAATGTGTAACTGCAATAGCATCACAAAATAGCTGGATGTAGTCAGGACACTTTACAGAGGATAACAAAGGTCCAGATGGTTCAATGAGGGGGAACACAGACCTTTGTATAGTTAGGTTCAGAATAAAAGCTAAGTTTGAAGATGTGTGTGGTCAAAGGGGGAAAGGAAGTATGGCTCCACATTTAATCCAAATGTTATTGAAACTGTAATATGGACAAATACAATGTCCAAAATATGTGAAGATATTGTAAAGGTATTGTGGTGCTGCAGAGAAGTCCTGGCCCACCTGTATTCAGAAGAAAATCACACCGAGATCATTTTATAATATTTTTCAATAATAATGTGAATACTGTTTTAAAAATGACTCTTCTCTCTTATATCACAAACATATCGCAATTGCCATACCAGTCAAACATAATAGAGCCATATTAGGAAGAGGCCAATCTATTTTTCTACTGTGCGTACTCGAATAATGCTGTTTGTATTTAATATTGGACACTGGAACTTCCTATTAAAAATGAAATGACATTACATTTCCAAGAGGCGATTTGCAACATATATGAATCGAGATAAATCGGTTTCAAAGTAAAATATTTTAATGCTATCAACTCAGTAGTTTTAAAATGTCAACATATTGCACTCATTTTTTGTGGCAGTGAATTTGCATACAGAGCATACATGAACAATATTACACAGTTTCAATGCAACAGATGATGTGCGTAATAACACACAACAAGGTGTCCGGATATAACAAAAATAATGATTTTTCCTCCATTGTCCATTATTTCTCTATATTTGGACATTTCAGAGTGTGTTATTGAGCCAAGGTAGGGTGTGACTGATAACATAGCATGTAGCAGATGTGTTTTCTTATCTGAACCTGCAATTTGTAACTGTACCTTTTTTAGAAAAATATTTATGACTGTTAATGTTTAAAGAACTTATGTTAAGGTTGTGCCGATAACATATTACCTGCCAGTCAATCAGAATTGAAAACAAATCCATAACCCTACTGGATTTAAAAAGGATAGTATTGTGTGACTTTAACGCTTGAAACAGAAAGATTAAGACTGAAGACATACATCAGAATTTAACATTTAAATGCAAAGCCCTTTAGTTTAGCTTATATTACACTGACAGTGACGACCATAGCAGAACCACCACTTTGTATTAAGTTAGAAAATGTTGTATTCAGTGTATCATAAATAGATAACTTACCAGATAATATACTGTACAAAATTAGCTCGTACTTTTGACACCACAAGTCACATACACTGTCCAAAGGTTATCTGGAATGCGTTTAAAACATCATCGTCTCATTCAGGATACCTTGGTGTCACTTATTGTCTGTGATTCGAGCTACAGCAGTCCATTTCCTGTCTTCAGAGACATGTCCCCTCCTGACCAAATCCGCTTTTTTCTCTACAGTCAATCCCGTCGTCTCTTCGGGGTTATCAGTGCCGGTGGTTGGACGTTTCCTCAGCTCTTCCGGCCTTAGCAGGGACGCACAGTAACCAACTGCAGTTTGCTTCAGTAGCTTGACATTAGACAGTTCATCAATCCTTCTCCTGCAATGTGAAGCTGAAAATAGATGGACAGAAGACAGGTGAATACCACATATTTACAGACACATTTCAACTCCACTATAAATCAACACATATGTTGTCATGTCTTAATTATCTGATTCAACTCAGAAATGCAAAATCTAGAATAGAATAGAATCCTTTATTGTCATTATATAGGTACATTAGGCGCTTTCCCACCGAAGTACTTTTCCCAGTATAGTTCCGATATAGTTCCGAAAATGTGCGTTCACACCAAAAAAATCCGGAACTAGAACTTAGTTCATGAGAATCTTTCCACCCCCCTTTCAGTCCCTGCTAGAGAGCAGGTACTTTCGTGTGAGAAAAAGTTTCCCATTTCTGATTGGCTGGGCGGATTGCAAACCACGCCCCGTAAAACTCCCAAAAAGTTTAGTGAAGCCGCCATTTTATTTGCTGGCATTGGCATATCTCATGAACTAAGTACGGCAAAATACTTGGTGTGAAAGCGCCTTATGAGATGAGTAGAGCTACTCCTTTTTTTAAGGTGCCAACAAAAATACAAAAGACTTACAACAACGTACAAACAACAAGCATTCATATTTCAATATGCAGATAAAGTTAAAGTGCAGGAATATATCGGGTTAAGTAAAAATCGTATTCTGACTTCGTTATTAAGAAATAGATCAGGGTGCTCAAACTCAATTTCATCGCGGGCCACATTAGCATTATGGTTGCACTCAAAGGGCCGGTTGTAACTATATAAATATATAAATATATAATATATATACAAAATAATGTATTATATTACATTATTGCCTCTGAATTGGATTATTATCGGATAGTTAGTAACTAGAGAATGCAATTCCTGAAGAAATTGCTAGTGGGAATGCTTTATGCTAAAAAGCTGACGCTAAACTGCTATGCTGAAATGTAATGTGTAAGAATAAAGTGAATAATTTAGATTGAAATGATACATGAACACTGGGGGCTTGAATGTGTGATAAGAGAAGAAAAGAAAGTAAAAAGGCTTAGAAAAGCAGCAGAATATTTGAACTGCAAACTTTTGAACTAACTTGATGGCGAATGATCTGTCGCCATGCCAACGCTATTTGATGACAACCCATAATACGCTTAGATGCGCTGATGGCTGCATCGTTGCCAAACCTGTGAAGTTTTGGGCCGTTTTTAGCATTTTCACTTAAGTTATGAGAAAACCGTGTTTCATGGTGAGCATTGTGTTGCCATGGCAACGACATTTGAAGGAATCTAAAAAATGTCCCGTAGATGTCTTCACGGCTGGACTGTTAGCACACATGTGAAGTTTGAGCACTTTTTGAACATTTTCATAGGATGTATAGCGACATCGTCTTTTATGGCGAGGGATGCATTTCCATGGAAACGGCATATGATGAGCTGTTGAGGGCTGGACCGTTAACCATTATCTGAAGTCTGGTGCTCTGAGCATGTCAGTTGGAGTTATGACATCATCGTGTTCCATGACACCGGTGTTTATATTTGAGCTAACGACGTGTGCAGAGATCAAAGGTTTCCATGGTGATGTGCAGTAATCAGTGAGAGGAGAGCATTTTCATTGTTCTGAATGAGAGATAAACCTCTTACATGTGAACGTTTTGTTGAAGAACCGTAACAGATATCGGTGAAATTTCAAAGCGTGAAGCATGTCAAGGAACATCTGAAGTGTACTTTTTGTGTACCTTCGGGTTAATAATGTGGCCTTTTTGGCAGATTAACTAAAGGTGTGCGGCTGCTGTGGTGGGGAAAGATGAGGCTGAACTTACAATGGGGTTTAATGGAGACATGTTGAACGTTTTTGTCACTTCATGCCCTCAAGAGGCATTTTGTTTAATTATTTTGCTTAATTATTTTTTACTTTTTCAAGCTACGAGATGTTTTCCTACGTTTCTCATAAAGAAGTATGTCTCAGGAATGTAGGGTTTTGGGAATGGCAGGTTTAAAAGAAAATATGAAGGCAAAATTAAATCTGTCCTCCACTCTAGCTGTGACATCACGCACTCTAAAATCTGAAGAAGGCCTCTTTACCAAGGTCTGAACAATGTTTAATATCTCTAAAAGTACGAATCAGATTTAAAAGTTGTTACACGAATGATGTCAGAAAGATGTGTAACATTTTAAAGTTGGAATGAGGTTTCTGAGTGAAAGTATGAAGGAGCAGTTAGCAGGTGAAGTTGCATGAAGATTGTTCAAGTTTGAAGAGTTTCTCCATTGACTTCCATGTTAAAAATGTGATGAATTATGGGATGTATCTCTGGAATTATGAAAGTTATGAATGAGAAAAGTAATAGCCATCGATTCCCAACCGAGCTGAACGTTTTGATGTTTGGAGTTTCTGCGATGTGGAATGTGGGAGAAGAAGAGGCGCAAAATAACCCGGCGGAATAATAAAGAATTTTGTGCGTAGCATAACAGATAGTTGGAATGCCGTACCAACTACGTCTGAAAGCAGAAGTCCAGGGCAAATAATTGCAATTCTCTCAAATGTCAAAAACAAGATGCATTGTGGGACATGTAGTTTATGGGCAACCTGCTTCTGTAAAGTGGTATGTAACCATATAATAAACGTATTATATTCTTTGCAAGCTCTTGCGGGCCACGTAAAATGAAGTCGCGGGCTGGATTTGGCCCCCGGGCCTTGAGTTTGACACCCCTGGTATAGATCTTTTTAAATTCTTGTTTGATATGTACATTCACAGTCAGGATTGCTTTTTACATTTAGTTGTAGCAGGTGCATTGCCAAGTTTTATTGTATATATGTTAAATGATTAACATTAAAACAGTTTGTTACCGGTCAGACTAAATGAAGATAATTCTAGTCTCTAAATTGATAGACAGTATGTAGACACAATGAAAATGCCCACAATGCCAACATTCAACAGTGAGAATGTCACTACTTTTATAATAATAATAATAATACATGTGATTTTTATAGCGCTTTCCCTAATGCTCAAAAACGCTTAATGCTTTATACTATTTATATACTATTTTTTTAACTTCATTGATAAAAAGCACCTGATGCCAAGGTTATCACATTATTACCTCAACTTACGACTTAGCGTGCAGTTGTGATCCCATAAACAATTAGTTTTTTCTGTGTATGACTCTTTGTCTCGATCTTATCATACCCTGAACAGCATTCCAGTTTCTATCAGATAAGAAAGGTCACATGTTATTCCCTTTTATTTACTTGTTAATTACAAAGCCATTGCTCGGCCACCCTCATCATTTTTATGTTTTGTGAAACTCCCTAGCAAGACAGGAATTCTGATGCTATCACCTCCACTACATGTCTCCACAGGAAGACATAAACTACCCAGAACTTCACAGAAATGTGACTGCATACAGGAAGAAAAAACATACGCAGGATACAGTCAACAATATGTGTTCATCAGATCCCTATAGTGTTATGGAAAATAACTCTTTGTACAATATGTCAAGAATAATCAGTGTAGTCTGTGGTAGGGCTGCACGATTTGGGAAATAATCTAATTGCGATTTTTCTGACAGATATTGCGATTCGATTTGCGATATTTGTTTTTAAGCGACCCAACGGAAGTTTATTGTAAAATCCAGCCATATCTCCGGCTAGGAAGGTCGCATCAACGTGCTCCCGTCTCTAGCGCCCCCGCAGCCCGAGCTACGAGTGAAAGAACTCAACTTACATGAAACTTCCGTTGGGTTGCTTTAAAGCAGTGGTTCTCAAACTTTTTCTGTCAGGCCCCCCCTTTGGAGAAAGAAAAAAAAGTCGGGCCCCCCCAACACAAATAGTCAGGCTCAGTGACGGTGCCAGAGATTTATTTTGGGGGTGCTGTCGGGTAGCTTGACGTTTCATAGAGGGTGCTCAAACATTTAGGGTTTCCCATTAATGTACCGGGCGCTACAGTGGAATTTTCTACTGCAACACTCCCCACGCATACACACAGTGTACCCGCGACTGTCACAATGAAGGCTCGATAATCAGCTCACGGCATATAGGTGTAAGCAGGGGTAAAGTGCTATTTTTACAGGTGGTGTGTGGACCTCACATAGGGGGGTCCGGGGGCAAGCTCCCCCGGGAAGATTTATTTTTAAATATTGAAGTTAAAAGCATCGATCTGGTGCACTTTGAGAGCAAAATGAAGAGATCTATGGATACCTCTCTCAACACCCATATGAAACAGAACTGTTAACAGATTTGCTTTTTCTTTATGGATATTTTAAAAACCACCCTTTTAAACTTTATTCTTGTTTTACTGTCATATAGTATTTCATACCCGTTTTTCATTTATTCTCTTATTTTTGTATAACTATAATGATCATATAAACGTGTGCCTCGGAAATAATTGTTTACATTAATGGTGACCAAAACATTTGAGACCCACTGAGATAACACTGAGAGAGTCCTGATAACACTGAATGTCCTTTAGCTCACTGAGTCTCTCAGTCTCACAGGAGAGGACTCTCCTCCACTTTGTTGTTGAAAAAACTCCTTATATCCGTTAGCGCAGCTCGCTAGCGCCAGAAGCTAACAACAACGATCTCCAGTACCGGTGCGCTCTCTCTCTCGCTCGCGCACACAAAATGGCTCGTTCCACACACACACACACACACACACACACACACACACACACACACACACACACACACACACACACACACACACACACCACACACACACACCACACACACACACACACACACACACACACACACACACACACACACACACAGAGTCGAGCTTTAATGAAACACAGAGACCCAGACGTAATAGTACTGTACTGCATTTTTTTTTTGAATACAAGTTGATTACATTTGAATAATACTGGCAACAGCTCTATTATGCAATGTTATTCAGAAGCACCACCTCTGAAATGATAAAGAGGTATTTTGTCATTACAATGCATTTGGTTTAGCTCCAGGAGGTGTAACAAACTGGCACTAGAGTGTAAAAGTGTGTAGTGACAAAATTGCTTTGCACATTATTATTCCTATACAAAGTATTGAGTTCAGCTGCTGTAGATACAGCAAAAATAATTAGGGTTTTATTGCTTCTTTTATCTGTTCAAGCCTTAAAACGTTAGTCATACTGTTCTTAATAAGTGTTTGCCTTGTTCCCAGATGCTTCCATTTACTGTAAAAAGTGCACCGCAGTGTGATCTGATATCAGCCGGCTGGTAAGCGAGTGTTGGAGGTTTCTCGCAGATTCCTACCATCATGTTTAGCTTTTTCCTGATCCTTATTTCATGCTCTCTTAGGCCTGATCTCCCTTTAAGCTAACCTTATGTACATTATGGAAGTTGGTGTGTGAGGTCAGAGGCACCATTATCACACATACAACATTTAAGAAAATGACATTTATATACATAGCAAGAATAAATACATGATATGCAGAACATCAAAACATCAGGATGCTCTGACGTGCTTCACTTATTATCCTGGTGTTCGGGCCTTTTTAAATCACACAGGGCTTTAACCTGCCACACAATAGCAGCTTGTTGAAAAGCAGTGGTAGAAAGAAACTAAGTACATATATTTAAGTATTGTATTTGAGCACTCATTGAGATACTTCACTTTTGTGTCACATCATACTTCAACTGCATGACAATTTGGAGTGAAATATACTGACTTATTCATCTCTAGATATATTTCAAGCGGTCCTATTATGCTTTTTGGGGTTTTTCCCCTCCTTTAGTGGGTTTTTGTACATATAAATACTCTGTAAAGGCTAAAATCCCAAAGTTCCTTTGCCTCCCCTGCCTGAAACACCTCTATTGGACTCCTTTGTTTGCTTCCATAAAATAATGACATCACTATGTAACACTCGAGCTTCTATTGGCTAGCTCTCCAACACATTGTACAAAGGCGAAGGGGCGGGAGTCAAGCTGTTGAGCCGGCCAGCTAACCAATCAGAGCAGACTGGGCTCTGGTTTCAGACAGAGGGTGAAAAGAGGTGCTGCAGCACAGGCAGAATGAGAAACATAAAGAGCTTTTTGAACATTAAAGCATGGAGACATGTCTCAGTAGAGACACTTGAGCATTAAAGTGTCCCTTTAACAATATTAGCTAATGGGTACATGTTCATGTTAATCATACACAAATGTAACACTACTATGCAGTAAGATACCTGAGAGTATAACAAGCATTAAAGTTATCTACACCTTTACCAGCTGCATAATGAAATTGCGTTCAAATAAATGGATCTCATGTGATATAATTCAGTAATGTAAAATATATCCGAAAACGACTACTCTGCATAATGAGTGCTCTTAGTTTTGGTACTTCAGGTATATTTTTTATGCTAATACTTTTGTACTTTTACTAAAGTCACAATGTGCCAGAACTTTGACTTGTAGTAGAGTATTTCTACACTGTAGTATTATTACTTTTACTTAAGCAACACATGTACGTATTTCTACCAGCACTGGTGTAAAGCTTGTCAATCACAGCTCTGTATCAATCGTCTGTCACCAGTCCAAATTCCTGTTTAACACATTGCCCTCACAGTACATGGCACATTACAGATAACTTAAGTTATTAAATGTTCTGCATATGATCTCACACTGCACTAATATAGTATCCACTATTAAAGCAAAGGCACTCTGGGAGGACTCAGCATGCTGTGGGTAATACAATTATATCTAGATACTGTATTTAGCCGCTATGCGGATACAGTTTGTTCCACTTACACCTGAGATGTCAACAAAATGTCCTTTGATATTTGTCCTTATAATATATTTCTGAAATAGTAACACAATCATTTTGTGTATACTGGAAATGACATCCTCCTCCTCCATCTCTCTTCCCTTTGTGTAATGTTATTGGTTTATAAAATGTATTTTCACTGCTTGTTGTGACCCATCAGCTGTTGCTTTAAAGATAAATCTGACCGGATCAGCCTCAGTGATTTTTTTATCCCTGTGCCATCACTTTCTGCTTTTCATATAAGATATGTTGTTGTGCATTTGATGGCCATAAAAGCCATAATGTCCGTCCACATTATTGTTTTTTTAATAAAATGTGACAATTTACTTCCTCTCACTAGTTAGTTCCTAAGTATGATGTCACAGCAGAGCTGGCACGTGTGTTTCCTGAGCACGAGTTGTAATATTCATATTGCTCCATGCTCTCCCGTGCCTGGCTCCTGTGTAAAGAAATATGCGCTCTTGGTTTAAACCCGTCTCTTCATTTTTAAAAATAAAATATTCCACTCTCTGTTAGCTTAATTTGAGTGTCCTTAATCATGGATAAACTGTGCTAAAAAGCATCCTCTGCTCGTAACGCACAGCAATGCTTTTCCAATACAAATAGAAATATTGTCTTCAATTACTCTAATACACATATTAGGAGTAATGCAGGAGCTGCCTTTGCACTTTAGAGCAAAATGGCAAAAACAGAGTAAGATGAAAAATATAAAAAGTAAAAAAAAAGTAATGCAGGCTGCACGACTTCAAACACTTGTTTCCAGAAATGCCGTTATGCAGGTATTCTGTGAAAAATTGTACTTGTCATATCACATGGTGCATACGTGACAGAAGATGCAGGCTGCTGTGTATGTTGATAAGGGCCGCGATGATATGCCTCAATGTATTTCTATGAAAACAAAGTCACTGGTGATAATGGCAGGCAGACACTTTTCCCTGGTCATGTTAGGTGTTGCCTCACTCTGTATCAACCCTCAGCTAATGAGATAAACAAACCTGCATGTTCTCGCAGGGTTTAACATGTGCTGCTCCATTGCTCCTTTATGTTGCTGGATACACAAATCTTGAAGGTTGACTGGGATAACTGGGGCCTTTTGTCACTCAATAACTACGCACTAAAGCACTCCTGACTCTACCTGGAAACATGTGATACAATCTGTGTTTGAGCCTCAACCCCGCCACAGTCATTTTCAAGCGGCTGGTCTCACTTAAGTTTGTAATCCTGTTCAAAGCGCAGGGTCAGTCCGCTGAGCTTTCCCCTTGGGGTAAGTTACAGATCACACAAAACTCCTTTTAAGGAAGACTTTCATATAAAATATCTCCCGTTTTACAGCCTCATTGATTATGTGTGTAACATTCCAGTAAGAGGATGCCGTTTAAAGAGAAGAGAGGGATGATATGTATCAAGTGCTGGGTAAATATTTAAACTCAGATATCCCGCTGTCGTAAAACTGGATAACTCGTGGGAATTCAGATGGGAAGGCGAGGGCTGCAGTTTAAGAGCTGTGCCACTTTAAATGAATCATGAGTTGAGAATTTGAACAGCACTCACACTCTGTTTTGTGCAGAAGGCAACGGAGGGACTATTTTATTTTGAACATTATTATTTACCAATAAAAACTATTTAAATTTGGCCGTGGTTCGGTCCGCTGTGATATAATGAGCATATACCACGGCCTGTCGTGAGCTATTGCTTAAGTAGATCATATCTGAATAAATGTTTAGTTATTATGATAAGTTATTACATTTTTGTTTTTAATAAAGTTAATAAAAGAGCACAAAATCCACTAATGAAAACAATATTCTAAATGTTATGTAAATGCCACAAATGTATACTCATACATGTAGATAGGCTGGCATTTACTTAATAGATACAGCTCTTTAAAAAGCTTGTATATGTCAAGACTTTCCAGCAAAGCTCCTAATTACTATTATTACGTATAAGTGTGTATTCAATGGAAAGCCCTGTGTCAACTTATATTGCACCAACCCTACTTAACCTGTGTTAACAAGGCGTTCTCATTGGCTGAGATTCTTGTAAACAGCCTCTTGAGTTAAAGGGGAAGTCTTGTGTGTGAGTGATAACGATTTATCTGCTGCAGGGGGTGTTGGGCGGGCCCACTGAGGCCCTCCGAAAGACATAGAGACACACTCATTTGGAAATGTCCTCAAAAGTCACACCCCTCAGTGGTTTTACACAGCCACGTCACACTCATCTACATTATCAATATTGGACACTTACCAGATAATGATTTACAGAAGTGTTTTTTTCCTAGAAACTACACATGTAATAATTATATTGCTTCCTGATGAATGCTAGAAACCAACCCAAACACACTACCAATGATACTATAACTGCATAACATCAGATGGATTCATAGATGGATAAAAGGTATCCAAGAGCAGGTTAATACATCAGATGATTATTTATACTTGCATTAATAATTCAAGATATGAAATGTCCCTTTTAGTTTTGTAGTATTGTGACACCCTACAGTATCAGACGCCAAGGTTGCAGTCGAATAGTCCAAAAATCAGCTCCTCACGTCTAACCCTATCTCCTATTCCTTGACCTCTGAGTGAAACGTCACGGGGTTAAGGGATAGTGGATAGGAGAATTCAAAAGGACTTAGGAGAAGAGACCGCGGTACTTTAGAGAATCCGAATGCACTTTCGCTATCCGACGTGTTTATGATGCGCCAGCGAACGTCATAAATGTGCGTCTGCTGCTGTGGGGAAACTATGGAAACTACAGTTTTCTATACAGCGGACTACAACATGGATGTTTAATAAGAACGAGGGACTCATCTAGAGACTCTGCACCGTGCTCTGATGCTGTTGCTTTATGCTTTATGAACGTGGACAACAGAGAAACATATTCTTCATGACCAAAGTTGGAATTGAAATAAAAAAGGAAAGTGAAACTTATGCTCGTCACCCTCTCCCCCCGGTCCACATTAATACAAATGATCCCAATACGTATGATTGTATGAACTATTAAAATATCTTAAAATCAATACAAATGTATTTATTATAAACGTTAGTCCTTAACACCTATCACTGTGTATATCACCATTCAAACATCTTTTAAAAGTTGAACAACCCCACACAGCTCAGTAAAGACTGTGAAATGTTGACTTTATTTGATCATTTCAGTAAAAACTAACGTTCATATTTCTCTTTTTGATTATAATACTGATGAACGTTCAAAACAAAGCACTTTGGCAACTTACCGTTTTAAAATGCTTAATAAGCACCGTAACTTTCATGATATAATTTCTCGGTCATAATCGGTTGTTTTCCGTGAATGGCCGAATGTTGTGTGACGGCAAATGCTGCGGCTGCAATGCATTGTGGGGCAGCACTTTCTCCTCTCCTTTCATAAAGGGAGGTCCAGTGGTTCCTAAGCTAAAGGAGGTTATAAAGGAAATTTGAAACCTCCTTTCCTATCATCTAGAGAATTCGAACAGCACTTGTCATGGCTGCCAATGAGGGACTTCTGGGTCATTTCACTCTGTTAGGAAGGTTAAAGCTAAATGGACTATTCCACTGCAACCCAACTCTTCAGAAATGTTTTTGTCTCTGTTCAATTCAATTCAATTCAAAACCTTTATTTATACAGATAAAACCCATTGAGATCATAGACCTCTTTTACAATGGTGACCTGCTTCAATTAGTTCCAAACATTAATACAAACATGACAGAAAACAAAGGACATTATATGATACTACAGTTTGTATACTAGTAGCATTTACAGACACCAATATTTTCTGATTGTATAGCGTCTATCCTAGCTTTAAAAACATGAAATGGAATCAAACTGCTTAGCTTCCATTCCTTTTGTAGACTGTTCCATGCTAGCGGCGCTGCGCATCTAAAAGCTGTATTTCCTAATACAGTCCTAGCAGTTGGCACATGTAATACAACCACAGCTTTAGATCTCAGACAGTAGCCATTTACAATACGCTGTGAGATCAGGGAACAGATGTAAGACGGAAGTTTCCCTAACATTGCTTTATAAATAAAAAGATACCAGTGATTTAGTGATTTAGCCGCCGTACAGTAAGTGAAAGCAACCCTGCCCTGCCTGTTCTGCTCCACTGCAAATTATTTAATTGAATGCATTAGATCAGGGGTATTCAAAGTGTGGGAAGGTGAGCCTCCCCTCAGAGAACATAAGAACAGCCGCGCCCCCCCCCTCCCAATTATTAAACTACAATTTTTTAAAACCTTTTTATCTTTATGTTATAAAGTTTTTTTTTTACATTTTTTAACACTTTCAACATCGTGGATAAACCCTTATATGCTCCCGGCAACACACTGAACGTCAACTTTGCCTCCTTACACTCACCCCTACTTTAGTGGGAACAATGAGTCTGCGTCTTTGATGCGCACAGGCGGATGATGCGGGGATGCAATGTAGACAGGAATAAACGCAGATCATCCTCTGGCTGCAGCCTTGACCGGTACTTGCTTTTGATCAAAGTAAGTATTATTCAAATTAAAATAAAGGGCGGTGCCAGCCTTCAGCGAACCGAGCCGGCCGCCAACGGCCCACTGAAGACCGGCTGTTCTGTGATTCTCCAGAACACACAGATGGGCAGTCCGCCCCTGCCAGGACCTGCCAAATCCTAGCTTCAAATAATCGTGGTCATACTTCCTCCGTTTTCTGCCACGCTGTCTCCTCGCTCACTTCAGGTAACTTCACAAAAAATCGATCCATGTTGCCGCTTGCATAAAGTTTGCTGAAGTTAACTAGCTAGATTTCACTGTTTCTCGTTTTTTTCCTCACGTTTTTTTTTCTCCGCCTCACACTTTGAAAACCGCTGCATTACAATATATCAGAATATGGATTTATGCTCAAATGCAAAGTGGTTACAGTATAAAGAATATCCAGATTTGTATCTACAGTGATTGGACCGTTTTCACTTCTCAGATGCTAAGTTAATAGAGTGCCGCAGTGACGCGTCCTAAAACCGGAAGTAAACTCCTTCCGGTTCCTTCGACAAAAAAGCAATTTCTCCATAGGATTTTGGAAAATAGCTCGAAATCAGGTCTGTGGTTGACACACATTTAAGAGACGGGTCACATTTGGTTCAGCCGGATAATCTCCACATGTCTATCCTACTTTTATAATTTTCTAATCATAAATCTAGTCGCCAGAAGCAAAATGCTAACGTTATGCTATAAACAAACTACAGCAGGGTCGCTGCTTCAACGTCACGCCAACTTTAGATCCATATTCAAAAATACATATTCAAAATGTTACAAGTTGAAGCGTTTGTTTGAACAGTTTGCAGGAGGCAGGTACTTGCTTTCAAGCAGAACACGGGGAAAAACAAACTTAGCGGGAGTGTTTACGTGTTCGGTGTAATAACGTACAACTTCTGTAGTCCTATTCAGCCACATTTTAACAACCATCGTTTTTCAGACACGTAAGTTCTATAAAAATCACCAGTGGGGTCACTGCTGATGTATTTAATGTCGTAGAACAAAACGTGATCTGTCTCTTCAATTTGTGTCAACCACAGACCTTATTTCGAGCTATTTTCCAAAATCTTGTGGAGAAATTGCATTGCTTTATGGCGAAGGAACCGGAAGTGGTAAAAATGCTAACTTACTTCCGGGTTTTAGGACGCGTCACTGTGGCACTCTATGGCATCGGTGGTAATACTGCACATAACGATAAATACAGTGAACATTAAGGGGATGAGTTGATACATAGAGTAGTGGTCAACCTTAACAAGCCAATAATGGATAATCATTTCGTAAAAGGACAAATGTATTGATAATTAATGAACACGTAAATGTTAACTCTTCTTGAAATTTGTTGGAAATGTAACATTTTCCTGATTTTCTTTTTTTTATACAGATTTTGTTGTAGTCATTCATAACATATCACTTTCCTTGATCCTATTTGCTTGTTAATATTGTGTTGGCAGTAGTTCTCATCAAACTGAAACAAGCACACGATCAGACATGTTTTGGCTAATCTGCAACATGATGTCCGGAAGCAGAAAGTAATGGAAATTGTTTAATTCTTCATTACACTGATTCTGTTAGTCTTGACATTTCTGCTTCACAATGCAAATCATCTGCTCACATGACACATGGTAAACCACTGAAGTAAGACTTAACACCTTAAATCAGAGTGTAATAAAGGAAAGAAGAAAGGCAACTAAGGACAAAGTTTAAACCCAGTGTCCACATTCACACTCTCTGAATCACCCCACTGCCCTTGAAATAATTAAGGTTTGATCGAAGGTCTATTAGTTACTCTCAAGTAAGACGCACTGAGATTTCAAAATGTAGTATTGTGTATACGTTTAAATATATTTAATTGAATTATCCTATTACTTTAATATAACTGATCTAATCTAAATCTAAAATGTTAAAAAACTGAGTTTGAATTTGCATGCCAATGTTGCATTTATCATGATGTTGCATGTGTCATTGTCTATGATGTCCGTCTGTGCATAAGCTGTCAAAATGATTCACTTAATTCTCTCCAAAATATGATTATGGAGATTTTACCCAAGCAAGTATGTAGTTTGTTGAAAATTGACATTTTTGAAACATTCCTCATACTTAAAAATAGGTGACTGTAGGTCAAATAAGACAAGAAAAAGGGTACTTACAATGTGGTTTCTGGTTCTGATAATTCGGCTGAACTGTGTGCTTCCATTGGAGCGCAGAGCACCAGGGGAAGCCTTGTCACTTTTTCTGCTTCCAATACTGCTGCCCAGACTCTCACAGCCATCGCTCTTACTCTTCGGAGACTTCTGGAAAGAGCTGGCTGTGCCCCGCCTCAGCCTGCCATAGGAAGCAGGAGCAGCGAGTCCTCAGCTCTTTATAAAAACTATTTGGCCGCAGGGTGGACAGCAGCCACGGACATCCCAGCAGGTTCTTGAACGCGGTGCGAAACTCCGGACTCCTGCAGTAGATGATAGGATTGAGGCCAGAGTTGATGTAACCCAGCCAGTTTAAGAGTCTGAAGATCTTCTCTGAGGGAATATCTCTTTCAAATGCGTTGATGATGTTGGCCACAAAGAACGGCAGCCAGCACACAGTGAAGGTCCCCATGATGATCCCTAAGGTCTTCAGGGCCTTGTGCTCTTTGACGAGCATCAGCCGTGACGGCCGCCGCTTGGCGCTCTTTCTCTGCAAGGTGCTTGGGGCTGGACACGCGTTTGGCAGGATATTGTTGATGTAGGGGCTAACCTGCGCTGTTAGACAATCATTCTGGAAACGCAGGCGATTCTTATCTATGAGCTGAACCTGCCGTGTGGCTATTAGAAAAACTTTTGCATAAACAAATATCATTATGAGCAGTGGAATATAAAAAGACACGATAGAAGATATAATAGCAAAGGCCCTGTTGGTCACAAAGTCACAGCATGTAGTGGTATTGTAGCACTTTTTGCCTCCTTGTCATCATCTCTCCAATACCCTTTCATAATCGGTACAAAGGAAATTAGAGCGGACACTACCCACACTAGGCAAACTATTACCCTGGCACGCCACTTATTGAGGAGAACTTTGTGCCTGAGAGGCCTCGTGATGGCTATATATCGATCCACTGCTATGATGCAGAGCGTCTCGATGCTCGCCGTCACACACAGGACGTCCACAGAGGTCCAGAACTCACAGAACGTGTCACTGAGCTGCCAGTTTCCCGTCACCACTATAGTGCCCCCCAGAGGCACTACGAGGACCCCCATGATGAGGTCAGCACACGCCAGGGACATAATGAAAATGTTTGTGGTCGTCTGTAGCTGTGAAGTACGAGCTACAGCGATGATCACCAGCAGGTTTCCTACCACTATGGTCAGTATGATGATGACCAGAACGATGAGGCTCCAGGGGCCCACCGCATCGTGGTACGGATCAGTACTGTTGAGCACATAGGAGGCAAGAGTGCTCAAGTTGCCATCCATTATAATAAGCTACAGGTTGTTTTTTCTCACGTTAACAAAACTGAAGAATCTGCTTTCCTTACAAGCATCATAAATCTGCTCACTCGATAATAGTTATTCTTGACTTTGCAGTTGCTGCTTACATTTCACAGCTTGGGAGTCCTGTTTGGCTGTGTTCAAAAGGCAGTAGTGGCTTTCCATGTTTCCAGATGTGATGACCAAGATTGTTTTTTTAGTGCAAGTTCTTCTGGTGCGGGCAACCAAAGCAGGTTTCTCTAAAAAAGATGTATCCACAAGTGTCCACAAAAGCTGAAAACAATATTAGTTCAAGTAGTGACAGCACTTTCACGAATCCGAGAAGCGTTAACATAAAGCAAAAAAGACTTTCAGAAGTAAAGTTATCCGGACGTGTCCATTTAGATAAATCCACTGGGACTTGCGGAGTTTGCTGTGTTTTCGCTGAAGCTTGCAGGAGCTACAATGCCACAGTGTGGACTGTTGGAGACCAAGCAACAGTGACGCCGTTGGAGAAGAACCACCAGAGTGCACCAGAGTGGCTACCCTTTTGCTCTCTCTCTCTCTCTCTCCTCTCTCCTCTCTCTCTCATCCTCTCTCTCCTCTCTCTCTCTCTCTCGCTCTCTCCTCTCTCTCTCTCTCAGCGCTTCTCCTCTCTCTCTTGCTCTCGTCTCCTCTCATCTCTCTCGCCTCTCTCCGGTGCTCTCTCTCTCTCTAGCTCTAGCTCTCTCTTGCACAGACACACACACACACACACACACACACACACACACACACACACACACGCACACACGCACATACTGTATACACACACACTCTCTTTCACTGCAGGTTGGCCAAGATTGTATTGGCTCTAATCACACCCTGACTGAAGGGAGAGGGGAGGAGTCGAAAAGTGTGTCTGTGCGCTAAAGCCCCATAAAGGATCACTACCCTAATAGAGTCACACACACATATGCAAATAATCACACACATACTTTGTAACCTATATACCCGTATAAACACGTGAAAAATAACTACTCCTGCATCAGAGAGTGTTAAAACCCCAACAAGATGTTTTGGCATTCACAGTGTTAACTGGAAGAGTAAAAGTATGTGATGACCATCCAGTCCTTATTCTTTAATGTCACTGAGGTTGTGTTGAATGTAGCAGCTCCACTAAGCTTGTTAAGTCATTAACTGTATCTGTCATTTGAATGTGTCAACACTGAAAGGCTTTCCACTGCTGGCTTCAAACACACACTTCCAAGGCTCAACAACGGGTTGTGTCAGACATTTAGGCACAAGCTTTGCAGTAAAAAATTAGATTATGAGACTGTTTTATTACGTTTATCTTTCTTTTTCGTCACTTTCTTCTTCATCTTCACTTCATATCTAAAAGTCTCAAAAGGTTTATTTGTAAAACAGTTTGTGGTTGCAGAGCACAGAGCATGAGGCACCCAACTCTAAAGAACAGGAATTAAATGCCCTCCATTTGACTCAAGTAATAAACAAAAATAATAGATGGCTATCACAGTGTTACTTGAGCCAGTGCACTGGAGAAGAACAATCAGGCAAATGCCTTTCATGCGATTCAGCTCAGATACCCAGCGCTCTGCTGCAATGCTGAACTCCCTTGTCACCCAGCAGTTCCTTCTTTGGTCCGATCATCTGTACAACGGCAGCTGTGATTGCTCTGCGTTTGTTCCCAACGCTCACATTACTTCTACTCAATGAGAAGATAAACAAGGGAATACCTTTCATAAATGTCTACATACCTTTCAGGATGTGCACGCTGAATAAGGAATCATCAAGTCATATATAGAATTATTTATTAGAGCAGCTATGATCGAGATGTTCAATAAATGTACCAATGGACGCAATGAAGACAATATAAATAAGGTCTCGTGGTGATGAACCTACAGATCACTTTTCACAAATGTTCAGCTCAACGTGGTCTTATGGAGCTTTAATTATTGTATTTTTGTGTTTCTACTCATAATTTAGCTATCCAGTCCACAGGTTTACAGTTTTCTGTTCTATTTTGACGTTAGGAATCTTTTTCTTTAGACTTAAAAAGTGAAAAACCTTTAAAAAGGAACAGTACACTACATGCTCAATACTAAAAGGCAGACAGACATAGACAGTAACTAACTGGTAACATGTTTAACTTGTTAACAGCATATCAAGCTTAATCCCAATGGTTCACCAATTTTACCAGCATAGTATTCTTAGTTAATCACAAAATGGCTCTGAGATTAATTTGAATCATGATTTTAGCTGGCTAAGTTAAAAACACCTGCTGACCCTTAAGTATGGCATCTGTCACATGAAGGATTTTTATAGGCAACATTTTGTCAATTACACTTTCTTTCTGAGAGGTAGAAGAGGCTATTTATAGCATTATATGTCCGTTTAATATTAAATTACGGCTAAGGGATGGTTAGTTTTGATAGCCTGTATCAGCTAGCCTGGCTGTCTGAGGCTAATAAATCAAAAATACTAGCACATCCAAAGCGTATATGTTTTTAAACTCCAGTTTTTGTGTAAATAAAACAAAGAAATATTGCTCATTTGTGAATTTAAGAGACGCTGATAGCTCAATTTGTTACCTTAGGAAACCCTAGGCTATCCGTTTATAGTGTTTATATTGAGCTAATGAGCTAACCTGCTGCTGGCTTCCTTTTGAACATTTGTTTGTGATTGGTACTTTAGATGTAACGTCATAATGGGGTTGATAATTGTATTGTGAGACACACTGAACATTTCACAGACTATCCACAGACTTAAATCATTGTACTGGATGTTTTATGTCTGAAGGAGGTGGAAAGCTGTCCGCATCTGTACTTATTTGTTGCCAATAAAAGTCACTCCTCAAACAAACGGTCTTGAGAAAGAACCTAATGGATTTTTATGAAATTGCATTGTTGCATGCTTTTCTTTGCCAACATATACATACGCGCTTCCCTTTTACAGTGTGTCCCATTCCCTGTAGGTTTAAATGTTTTCCTTTTTTTTTGTCTGGGTCACTTTGTCACTCATCTGACAGGATGCTGTGTAATTACAAGTGCATTCACAAAAGGGAAAAGCGGGCAAAAGCAAAACACTGGCGCTTTTTTAAACCTGATGACCAAGAGTCCACATCTGAGAGCATTTCTGTAGATGAAGGTCACTATACTGTGGAGCTGACAGCTTGATTGATGCGGGTTTGTCTTTGCGTGAGAAGATATTATTGGTGGACCTAGACATGTTTCTAGTCAAGCATGTCAGCTGACATAAAAAGATTTGTTGATAGTGGAACCTTACCCTTAACAGAGAGATCTGTGATGATTACATTACCCTACAGTGCATGCAGTCATTAACCATTTCATAGCAAGTCATTTGTAAGAATAACTGTCTAAATTTAAGTTAATAACTATTCTTAAATAAGATTGTAGGTCGATGTGTGAAGTTTAATCAGTTTAATCATGTTAAAAATCCTTCACATTAACAAATTAATTGAAATGTTTGCAACATTACCTGTTTCTTGCTTTGTGTGACATGAGTTGTATCTCTGGGTATATATATGACAGCAACTGCATACTTCCTTGAGAAAATAATCTGATAACCAGTGTGTAGAACAGCCCAGGATTTGCTCAGTACTCATGATAGCAGGCAGGTAAATCATCAGGGCAGACTAAAGGCTGTATAAAGACTGTTTATTACACACTCACTCCCCACATATACTGCACCCTGGGAATGTTTCCTTCCTCTCCATGGAAACCTCAAAGGCGATATGTTCTAATCAGCCAGTATTAAAAAAACCTTCTGGTATTTCTCTGTCAAGACTTACAGCATATAGGGAAGGCCTGATCCCTGGCAGCCATCATGCTTGCATTTCAAATCACAACGCAATCCATCTGGTCAGTGCCAACACTCACATGCTTGGAAAAGTCCACACAGTCACTTTCCCACTCACTGCCAATGGAGAAAGCACAAGGGTGTAAATAATGCCGACATCCGTTTCTCATATACAAGAGTAAGGCTGATTGTCAGTCATTTGTTGTGGATTTGGAAATTGAGTGGCTCCTCAAGATGTTTTTTAAATCTGCCGACCGTAGCTTTTTCAGAAGGAGGCAAGAGAGACTTTAAATGTCTTCGTCCTGACGATTGAATATGTTAAATGTCTTTATCATGTCGAACAAAAGTAAAACAGTGTTAGCGGTTATGAGTGCAAACAAGCCATACAAACGGGGTCAAGCTATTATATTTACAAAAAGGTTCTACTTTATATCTGACTACACAATCAGTTTCAGGTTCATGATCCTACATGTTTAAGGACGTTGATCGAAACCCAAATTAAATCCCATTTTGGTTTTCTACACCAAATCTTCACTGCAGTTTGGATTCGCCTGGCTTTCCTGAGCATCACTTTTACCTCCTGTGAGTTTTCAGGTTGTTTTTTTTTGTCTTCTGCACACATTAGGTGGAAAAGATGATCAAGACCTTAGGGATCAAGTGGATGCAAATGTAAAATATAACTTGAGACCCCCGATGGGAATAATGGATCTACTTTATATGAAAGATATAAATGTAATATCATAATGCGTACATCACGGAACTTAGATTTGGTTATAGAACATTTTATCTTCATGAATGCATCCTGTGGGGCTCAAAGCCCTGAAGCAAGTCCCCCACCAGCAGATCTATAGCATGAGATCATGTGCTGAGGTGAGAGAGGTGAATGGTGGAGAGGGCCGAGCTGTTAGGCCTTCCTCCACTATCATATTGTGGGTAAATCACACACATTATACTCTGAGTGGAACCACATGCTGGGATTTAATGGCAGTATGGGGAAAACTGAGGCAACAATGTCCAAACACTCTCAGGGGAAACATCTGATACCAAGATGAGCCTATTTTTGGGGGCATCTTGTTTGCTTCTTGCTGGAAACCCCTTCTGAATGAATGCAGATGCTTTTTGATTACAATACAATACAAGTTCGTACAATAATTGGACATTTCGTGACTCCGTAGGGACAGCACCACCAATCATTTTTTAAAAGCACAAATATCTCCTACTTCTCTTTGTATTTGCCTTTGTGATAATATTGAATAGCAACACCTCATCATCAAAATGCATATTTGACACCGTCATTGATGCTCAGTTTATCTCATTGTTTGACAATCACAGGAAATAGGTAGACCCTCCAGAAAAACGCGATGATGCGATCGCATAATTTACCGCATAATCAGTAAAATGGCGCAGATTTTTAAAAAGGCGCATATTTATTAAAAGGGCGCATAATCCCCGCATTTTTCCACACAAAGTTGAGAAGAAAAAAAAGTTAACTCGTCTTCACGTGAAGTAGTGATGATGATGATGATGATAATGATGATAATGATGATGACGCGATGTCATCAGCTCGCGCATCACAGAAGGTAAACAACACCATAGAGTGAACGTGTGGAACTCACACGAGAGAGAAAACACCAAGATGAACAACGAACATTTCTGCTAAAGACCGGGCAAAGCAATACCCCGATGTCTTGCACGAAAGTGGGGGGAAACTATTCTGCACCCCGTGCAACTGTGTTGGAGCATAAGAGAACATCGACGGTGACGACCCACTTTGATTCATTCAAACATTCGAAAATGCTTTCTGCTGCTGCGGACAAGAAAGCCAAACAACTCACGTACACCGAGGCATCGACCTCCAAAACCCTTTCGAGGTCTACAAGAAACGAGGCGAGAAGCCTACAAGATTGAAGCTGGTCAGATAACGAACAAGTATAAATGAAAACAGAATGAGGCGGAGAAGTGTGTGTGTGTGTGTGTGTGTGTGTGTGTGTGTGTGTGTGTGTGTGTGTGTGTGTGTGTGTGTGTGTGTGTGTGTGTGTGTGTGTGTGTGTGTGTGTGTGTGTGTGTGTGTGTGTGTGTGTGTGTGTGTGTGTGTGTGTGTGTGTGTGTGTGTGTGTGTGTGTGTGTGTGTGTGTGTGTGTGTGTGTGTGTGTGTGTGTGTGTGTGTGTGTGTGTGTGTGTGTGTGTGTGTGTGTGTGTGTGTGTTTAAAATAGCCCAATTGCTTTTACAATAAATGAACATTGAATGTGTTTAATTGAATAGTAAAGGGGTTTGACGTTAGTGGCAGGTTGGGTTTGACGTTAGTGGCAGGTTGTGTGAGAGAGAGAATAAATAAGACAGCCTAATATTTCCAAAACAATATTTAGCATATTTCGCAACTTTCCGCATATTTCGCAACTTCCCGCAATTTCACCGCATAAAATCACATAAAAACCCCACATGTTTAATCGCATAATCAAGGATTTTTGCCCGCGTTTTTCTGGAGGGTCTAAATAGGCATTTTAAAATGTTTGGTGGTAAGTGACGATAAGAATATTCTCACCCTCTTTTTATATCTGTCAAGCAAAAATGGAAATTAAAGTGGACCTATCATGCTATATTTGAAACATATATTGTAGGGCCATACCTATATAAAGTATATACATTTTTAATTTTTTTCAAAATACCAAACCATGCCTCATTTCGCTCTATTTGCTCTTTCCAGCCCTGTTTTTGCAGGGGGCTAATTCTGTGAGCTGCAACTGACCACGCCCCCCTGCAGGAGAGGGGAGTTGGCAGTTACTTTGGCATTAGGGCAGGGATATCTAGATACTTTCCAAGGTTTGACATAATGAATTGTGCTACTTTTAAAGCAAGCAACGATGTTTTCAAATCTGTAATCAAAAAGCTCCTCAAAAACACTATCGAAGCAGTTCCTGCCGTTGCTACGTTAGTTCAAACAGTAACAACGGACTATTTATCTTAGCGGATGCATGTCAATTTAAATCAATACAACTATTTTTTTAAATCAATAAAATCATTTTCTAAATCCATAACAGTATTTAAATTAATATTGGGAGTCATGTCGTTACTTTGTTGAGAATGTGGCCATGTAATAAGCGGGATAATGTGCAGCGATCTAGATCCCTCCGCTTCGCATCGGGCTCCTGATCAACTTGTCGGTGTTCTTTTCACCATAATGACCGCGTCGCTGCACATTATCCCTTACATATGATTATATAGAGTAGCGATGTCACGCCCATCTACTTCCGGTCCATGGGACCTTATTTCGGAAAAATTATGCATTGAAGTCAATGAAGAGAGAAAACGTATCTTTCGATCCCGTTTGAATTGTGCCATGAATTACACAGATGTTTGTCAATCTTAAAAAATCGTTTCCATGTCAAAAAAGTCAGTTTTGTCGTAAAACTGTTGAAATATAAGACTATGAAAAATACCAAACTATAAAAGACTACAAATCCCAGAGTCGCGTAAGTGATGTCATAACTGTTTTCCTCCACTAAGAGATAGCTAAGATCAGCGCCATATAGATAGAATCTATATGGTGCTGGCTAAGATAAGATAACTTTAACAAGATGCCTGTGTGCTTAGTACCAGGTTGTTATCATACCAGCAATGGGTCTTGCTCGTTCTTTCGCTTCCCGTCTGATGAAAGGACCAGGAGTGGCTGGATCAAGTTAGCTACCTAGCTAGTAGCTAGCACGTTAGTTAGCATTACAGCCTTGTCATTTTTATTAGCCTTAACATTAAGTAACATTAAGTAACCCAACATGTTAAACAGTAAGAGTAGTAGTCATATTTCGTGAACCCTTTGAAGAGTACTGTCACGTCGGTGTGATCATTCTATAATACACAATTTAAGCCCGGGGGAGAAATGCTAACGCTACATTAGCATCTGCGATCTTTTCTACTTCACGCTATCTGCACAAATGGTTGACATTAAACATTAAAAAGACCAGGCAGTTCAGAGATAATCAAAGAAAGGCAGGCAGCTTTGCATGACATTCTTCTGGACGTGTTTCATTGTGGTGATAGTCAGGGTAGTCAATCGTTTTGTTGACAAGACAGTAGTGACGGCCATCTTGGTGACGTGTGTTGTTCTGCTAGACCGGAGATGTAGTTAATTCAGCGTTTCACACAACAAATGTTACTTCACAGTTTTACGACACTTTTTTTAGACAAACATCATATGTGTAATTCGTGGCACAATTCAAACAGGATCGAAAGATAATCTTTCTCTCCATTGACTTCAATACATAATTTTTCCGAAATAAAGTCCCATGGAGGTCCACCGGGAGGGGAGGGACTTCGCCACTCTATGAGTCATTATTCATTTGTTTTAAAGCAGGAGGCGCAAACGCTTGCCTCGGGGAGGGAGAAAAAGAGCCACAGCGGAGAATAAACAGAAGGGCAACCATGGCAACCATGCAAGGGAAGTCTTCTTCGCTGCTTTTGTGGCAGACTACAGCGCCACTTACAGGCCTGGCATATGTACTACAGCGTCTCCAGCGCTTTCGAGCAGCAATGGCCGGCCGTGGCCCAACCTCTCATTCCCCTGATAGGTGGAGAATTGACCAATAGCCGTAGCACCACCGTCCTGACGTCAGGACAGTGTTCCAATCTGGATCAGTCTATCAGATCCGTTGCAGCCCCTTTTTTTTAGATTTGGGTATGGAGGAAAATAGAGAGGGTTGTGTTTTCTGACACTTGGTGAGTTCCCTGACACACCGGGGACACATATTCATGTATAAAAGACATAAAAAAGTGCATTTTGCATGATAGGTCCCTTTTAAGTGAAATGGAAACTGCTTAAAGAGATCGGACAATCGAAGGAAACCACAGAAGGTTACTTTTTCAAGAAATAATCTGGCACAAAACCCTCCTCGGGAAATTCAAATAAACGCATTTCTCCAACAAATGTACTGTGAATTATAATATGACAAGTAGACACATTACCTAATGGAAAAAACTATAGTTATAAGCCTCTCTTTTTTCTACAAGTTTACTTATCGAGTGTAATTAAGCAAAGATCTACAATTCTGGTTGCACTCTCATGACTTCATGAAGTTTATTCAGCTGTTCATTTTTCGAAATCCTGTTCAGGGAGGTAGAGGATCCCAGAGAAGAGATTATTCTAAAGTGGGGTTTAATTTCTAATCTCTCCCGCATGTGGAGGAGGTTGCTATCCTTTACGCCTTCGGAGATGTCACTCAAGTAATGTCTACTCAGTGAAACGTCTCTCCTGTTGGCTGCCTGTTAATTAAATGTCCATTCTTCAACGTACAGGATGCTCTGCTTGTGTTTTCTTTGGGAGTATTAGTACAGACCACAAGCTCATGACCAAGAGTTACTCTACGTGCGAAGCAGGACACATGCACAAAGGCAGAGTCGGTAGATTTGAAAGCTCTCACGACACTATCAATGCATGAATTAATTGGTAAACACTACAACAAAAGTAAACATGGCCCACTTTGTGCTGCTGCTTGTGATATTAAAGGTCCCCTATTATACTGTTTTTCATCAATAAATTATAGGTCTCAGATATATACAAAACATGTCTCTGAAATGTTTGGCTCGAAATACCAAACAGATCATTGCAGCATCCCATAATCCCCTCTGTTTCAGCCCTGTTTCAAAAGTGCTGATTCTCTGTCTGTTACTTTAGATGAAAATAAGGAGCCACTCCCCACGCCCCTCTGAGAGATATTTGGTTAAAAGGAACACATTGGTGCTCTAGGAGGAGATTTAGGTGATCAGGGGGGGGGTACCTTGGTTGCTGATTGGCTAATGGTTACACAAGCCATCATAAAGTGGCCAAAATCTGATCAGCTCATTTTCAGACAGGTGTTTTTATATTAAATGGATCAGGACAAAAAGTGAGAGAATCTTTTTTCCTGAAACTTTCAGAATCTCTTTACACAGAGGGGACACATGTTTATGTATAAAAGACATGAAGAAGAGGATTTTGCATAATAGGTGACGGGGCTGCAGGGTTTTTTTTCTTTCACAAAACTGTGTCTCAGGGCTTCTTAACATTTAAAAAAACCTATTATTGTGTCATACCCACTTAACGGGAAGAAACTCAGCTATCTGACGATACGAACCATTTTTATCGAAACAAAACACAAGTCTCACAAGTAGCGTCTAAATGAGCCCTGAGCGAAAAATGCTAACGCACTTAGCAGAAATCACGGTAGAAATACTTTATTACTTATCGGATATGCACAAACAATATATCAGATTAAAGCTAAGATTCCACAGATTCTAGGGGTATAAATATAATATATTCGCGGCAGGAGAAGCAAACCCAGACATCACACGACGTAGCTTTACGGAGCAAAAAATTGGACATTGTCTTACCTTTGCTGTTGTTCTGATAAAAAGTTGTGTTCAATGGCATTAAAACGATAAAAACGCTGCTGAAGGTTAATCCATAGGTTAATCCAATGTGTCTGTGTCACTTTGAAATGATTACTGATAATCCATCTTCATATTTATGGCAAAAACTGAGTTTTCATATATAGCTATTATGATAGCTACGAGAGTGTATGACAGCTTCCGGTTTTGGGCATTCTGGCTGCGCATCACTCTATTCACCAATGGGTAATGTTTAGATGGATTTTAGGAACTTCCCCTCGACTCTATTGGCTCTCTAACAGTTCAAAAGAGGTGTCAATCATCAAAATTAACCGATGGGTTCCAGAGATATGGAAAATCCACCCAAATGACCCCAGAAGTGGGGTTTTTTTGTTCTAAATCTCTCTAAAAATGTCAAATGTCACTTGTTTTGCATCAATCTTGATACTAGGTACTTATTATATGTTATAGTTTGGATTCCTAAAGCTTTTAGTCTACCATCCCATCATTCAATGCTGGTTTTCACTATAAGTAATGTTTTTTTTTGGAACGGACACTATAATTTACATTTTTTTTACTAAATTCAATCTGAATTTACTTTTAAAATAAAAAATAAATAAATTCTATATTGATTCTGACTCTTCTACATCCAACTCACAGGTTTATCATTGCTTTGATAAAAAAGATTATTCATTTATCCCTTTTAGAAGTGAAGATATAGTCATTTGTTGTGGGAATGTCATTTTCGAGCCTGAGGCCTGAAAAAACAGGCTCAGGGCTTAACAGGTTAATATACAAATCCCAAACTCTCGGTCAGTAGCAGCAGGTTGATACCAGGTCGTAAATCTGCGAGACTGTTACCGATTACAACATTCTATTAAAAATCCATACAGCCACAAGTTCTGCCATTATTACTCGGGAGCAAATGATAAATTATAGCCAGAGGTTGACACTGGCTTTATATCTTAATAAAAGAAGTGCGTTGCTCCTGATCATCCTCTGCCTCAGTGACAGAGTGAGGAAGGCAGGAGTTCAGGGAGCTGGCGCCACAGAGCGAGACACACAGACAGAGAGAGAAGGGCTCTGGTTCAACTCTCCTCCTGTGGGGACCGATGGCTAGTGTCAGCAGAATGTTGGCACTCTGCAGTCAGTGGGAGTTTCACTGACGTAAATCACCGTAATGGCTAATTTACAGCTGTGATCTCACTAACTATTGATCGTGGTCCAGGTGAGTAGGTAAGAAGATTAAATCCTAAACATGCCAGATAAAGATTAGCTGCGTGGCAAGTTGTGATTATAACATTGAAGAAGAGGCCAAACAAAAGTCAATTGAGTATAGGAGAGTAAAATAAGGGAACACAAATGGCACTGAGCAAATATGAGTAATATTGTGTGTGTTATGCTCAATAGACATGCTTAAATGTGAAGAAAGGCCATGACCGTGAAAACAGAAAAAAGAGAGTGTCGAAAAGCTGAATGTAGGTGGCGAGAAAAACAAATCTCCAGGTTCATTTTGAAATCTATAGAGAGAGACTTGGCCTTTATAATTTGGAATTGAAAAACGCACAACAGTCTTTCTTCTCTGACATCATTACCAAAAACAACGCACGTGCCTTGTTTGCTACCGTCGACAGATTAACAAACCCCCCCAGTGTCAGTAGCCTCTGAATTTCTATCCACCAGGGCGTGCAATGACTTTGCCTCCTTCTTCACTGACACAATTCAGAAAATCAGACATGCAGTTAGTGCCTCTGCATACCAGCAAATGTGTTGTTCCTGTGTCCACTTATAATCAATTCAAACACACAATTCCATCAGATTAATAATAAATACCTAGAGCAGTGGTTCTCAACTGGTGGGTCGCGACCCAAAAGTGGGTCGTGGACCCGTTTCGAGTGGGTAAAAGTGAAGTGAGTGAGTGAAGTGAGTGAAGAAAACTTTTTTTTTTTTTTTTTTTAAAGTCAAACTTTTATTTTGAAGGCCCGATTTTCTAATGCTGTGCATGCAGTAGGCAAACACATAATGAAATATGACCAGGGGTGCACATAACTTGTTTGCCCTGGTTCTCAAAGGAGCACCTGGAGATGTTGCTTGGTGCTCATCCTTAAAATGAAATAAACTGTAACTTTTGAGGGGGTCTTGACTTTATTTGCCAGACACACGGCACTGAACACACATGCAGAGGTGAACACAGAACACACATGCAGAGGTGAACACAAGACAACATTAGCACGACCAGTAATACAAGCTGTCATCACTACCCTCCTGACTGTTCTCCTCACTGTTCTCCTCACTGTCTTCCTCTCTGTCAGACATGGTAGCTGATGATGTAGGCCTACTACTTTCTTTCTGGTTGAGTCTGCGATTTGCTGTTGGTTTTGGGTCGAAAGCCTCTGTTGTCATCTTAGAAAAGTGGATGTAATCAAATAAGTATGTGAACATAACCAATAACCTACCATAGCCAATAACAAATTAATGTAACTTATTTTATTTATGTTGTTCATTCATATCTTATTTTACCTTAACATTTATTATTTATTTATGCATTTTTTTTATCTCTCCAGTTTTAAAGGATATTTTTGGTCACTGTCCTATAGTATACATTGGAATGATTTCAAACCTGTTTATCCCAATAATTATAAAGGAGTGCCTTGGAAATATGTGTTTACATAAATTGTGACCAAACCGTTTGAACTTAGACTAAAGTTAACTATCTAAACACTCAGAGTCCTTACCCTCCACTGAGCTGTAGTTATCAGCCTCTCAGTCTGACTGGAGAGGACTCTCCCTCCACATTATTGTAGAAACATCTTCTTCTTATATCCGTTAAAGCAGCTAGCACCAGATTCTAATACCAACAGCGCCGGTACCGGTGCACCCTCCCTCGCTCACTCGCATTTTGGCTGTGAGCTGCGGGCGCCAGATAAGCCAACATCCCCCATTTTCATCACTTACAGCGCCCATCATACAGGGCAAATGAAACGTGTAACTGGGGTGAAAAGGGTGTTACATTTACTTAATTGTGAATATCGTTACATCAAGGCCGAAAATTAGGATGAGCACCAACGGTCAAAAATGTTTTTTTTTCCCTCCCAGAGCTGCCAGCGCAGCGCCCTCCCCAGATCTGGCGCCCTAGGCGAACATCTATTACGCCAGTGCTACGGGCCGGCCCTGAGTTCATATCATAGGTTCATATGCAACTCGCAAATATATTTCTCTCTCTCCTTCTCTTTTCTCCTTCTTCTTTCTCTCTTTTCTCTTTCTCTCTCTCTCTCTCTCTCTCTCAATGTTGGTACGCAAATGCGCCTTTTTTCAAATGACACGGTGCTTTTTTTGGCGGAGGTGCGCATGCGCACCTGCGTACCTGCGTACCAGTTATGTGCAGCCCTGAATATGACCCCCGGTTTGATGATTGACAGGTCACAGAACAATGGGAGCTATCTACCCTTATCTAAAATTTAAAGTAATTCACACAGACGCTCTCCTCTTTACTCTTCTCTCCGTGTGGAGCAGCAAACTGTCAGAACAAAGTGAAACACAAACAATGGCATAAAATATTATGAATATGTCGGGGGGTAGTAATATATTTATTTATTTTCTTCAGAGTGTACCAGAATGCGTAGTTGATATGTTAGTATTTCTAAAAATCTCCTGGGGGAGAATCCCCAAGACCCCTTCTGGGGTTGGGTTTTCAGCATGTGTAACTTTTTGTGTTATAAAGTTCAGCTTTGATTCCATCATCTCATTAAACCTTTTTTAAAAGCATTATTTTTGTTCTATGAAGGGATATAAGGGATATATGCACTGTACTTTAATTGATATTGTATGCTGCAAAGCATATATATTACAGCATGATTTTTTTTTGAATTAGATTTGAGTGGTTCGAAATGTTGGGTCGCGATCTATTGACAAAGGAAAAAGTGGGTCCCGAGGCCTGACCAGTTGAGAACCACTGACCTAGAGGACAACTTCTGAAATCCTCCTCCTGCTGCCTTGATATTATTCCAACAGGATTTTTCAAAGATGTTTTCATTGCATGGCCTCAGATCTACTTCATATAGTAAACAAATCTCTTCACTCAGGTATTTTTCCACAGGCCCTGAAAACTGCAGTCATCAAACCGCTCTTAAAAAAGAATAATCTAGATGCTTCAGTAATGAACAATTACAGGCCCATATCAAACCTGCCATTTCTAGGTAAAATCATTGAAAAAGTTGTTTTTCAACAGTTGAGTAATTACTTGCATTTAAATAACTGTTTCGATGTGTTCCAGTCAGGCTTTCGTCCAAACCACAGCACTGAGACTGCTCTTGTAAAGGTCTTCAATGACATCCACTTAAACACAGACAGTGGCAGAACTTCAGTGTTAGTATTATTAGATCTCAGTGCTGTGTTTGACACTGTTGACCACAACATATTACTAGACCGACTGGAAAACCAGTGGGACTTTCATCAACAGTTATAAATTGGTTTGAATCCTACTTTTAAAGGACAGAAAAAACTTTGTTTCTATAGGTAATTACACATCTGAGTTGACAAATATGACATGTGGGGTTCCTCAAGGCTCCATATTGGGGCCTCTTCTCTTTAACATCTACATGCTACCACTGGCTCAGATAATGAAATACAACAAAATAAGTTACCATAGCTACCCACACAAATGTACGTAACAATTTCACCAGGAGACTATGCTCCAATTCAAACACTGAGTAAGTGCATTGAAAAATCAATGACTGGATGTGTCAGAACTTTCTCCAATTAAAACAAAGATAAAAACTGAGGTAATGGTTTTTGGAGCCAAGGCAGAACGTATAAAAGTTAGCGCTGAGCTTCAGTCTGCAATGTTCAAAACAACAGATAAAGCCAGAAATCTAGGTGTAGTCATGGACTCTGACCTGAGTTTCAAGAGTCACATTAAAACAATTACTAAATCAGCCTACTATCACCTAAAGAATATTTCTAGGATTAAAAGACTAATGTCACAGCAGGATTTGGAAAAACATGTCCTTACTTTTATCTTCAGTAGACTCGACTACTGTAACCTGACCTGCCAGAGACCTGCAGGTCCGCTGCAACTCTGACTACTTTTAAATCCAGGCTGAAGACTTTTCTTTTTGTCGCTGCTTTTAATTGAACTATTCATTACATTACATTGCATTTAGCTGACGCTTTTATCCAAAGCGACTTACAATAAGTGCGTTCGACCAACAAAATACAAACTTGAAGAAAACAGAATCATATAAGTACATCAGGTTTCAGAGAGCAAAACATTTCAAGTGCTACTCAACTGGCTTTAGATAAGCCAGTCCTTTATTAGTATAAGTGCTTTGTTAATAGTTCTATCGCTCGAAGTGGAGTCGAAAGAGATGAGTTTTCAGTCTGCGCCGGAAGGGTGTGTAAGCTTTCTGCTGTCCTGATGTCAATGGGGAGCTCATTCCACCATTTTGGAGCCAGGATAGCAAACCCACGTGTTTTTGCGGATGGGAACTTGGGTTCCCCTCGCAGTGAGGGTGCAGCGAGCTGTTTGGCTGATGCAGAGCGGAGTGCGTGCTGGGGTGTACGGTTTTAACCATGTCCTGGATGTAGGAAGGGCCAGATCCATTCGCAGCATGGTACGTAAGTACCATTGTCTTGAAGTGGATTCTAGCAGTTACCGGAAGCCAGTGAAGGCAGCGGAGGAGCGGGGTGGTGTGGGAGAATTTTGGAAGGTTGAAGACCAGACAAGCAGCTGCATTCTGGATGAGCTGCAGAGGTCGGATGGCACATGCAGGTAGACCAGCCAGGAGGGAGTTGCAGTAGTCTAGGCGTGAGATGAGATGACGAGACCTGGACCAGAACCTGCGTCGCTTTCTGGGTCAGCTGGGGACGTATCCTGCTGATGTTGTAAAGTTTGTATCTGCAGCAGCGGGTTGTAGCAGCGATGTTTGCAGTGAAGGACAGTTTGTTATCTAGGATCACACCCAGATTCCTTGCAGTCTGAGTCGGGAAACAATAGAGGTGCCGATGTTGATTGTCAGGTCAAGAGTGGGACAATCTTTTCCCGGAAGGAAAAGCAGTTCAGTCTTGTCAAGGTTGAGCTTGAGTTGAGTGGTGAGCAGACATCCACTGAGAGATGTCAGCTAGACAAGCAGAGATGCGTGCGACGACCTGGGTCTCTGGAGCGGGGAAAGGACAGAATTAATTGGGTGCCGTCAGCGTAGCAGTGGTATGAAAAACCATGCGGGATAATGACTGATCCGAGCGAGTTTGTGTACAAGAGAAGAGGGGGACCAAGAACAGAGCCCTGAGGGACCCCTGTAGTTATTGACAAGGGTCGGACTCGGACCCTCTCCAAGTATTCACATCTTAAACTGCACTGTAACTGCACTGTAACTTGTATCCATGTATTTTTTCTTTTAATGTTTCTTTTATTATCTTTTCTTTTTAATGACTGATTTTAAATGCCATTTTCTTAATGTCTTTCATTTTTTGTAAAGCACTTTGAATTGCCTTGTGTTGAAAGGTGCTATATAAATAAACTTGCCTTGCCTTGCCTTAAATCATTCCTTAGTTCTTTAAACATTTGCAAAGTTGCATTCTTTTTACCATAGTGAGATTCTTCATTTGAATTTTAATTCATTTAATTCACAATGCTTTATTTAATTAAACACCTTTAATCAAATAAAGCATTGTGAATTAAATGAATTAAAATTGAATTACGCCAGTGCTACGGCCCTGAGTTCATATCATAGGTTCATATGCAACTCGCAAATATATTTCTCTTCTCTCTCTTCTTTTTCTCTCTTCTCTCTCCTCTTCTTCTTTTCTATTTCCTTTCTCTCTCTTCTCTCT